>NC_140928.1:1702479-1855945 GCF_045865225.1 Trachurus japonicus | reverse complement strand
TGTTGGCGTATCCCTTCAAAAACAGAAAAAGAAGGGTTCTGATCAGATTCAATAACGTGTTATAACATCCTGGTTTTTTTATTTTCATTTTTTTAAAGGGACAATGAGGAGTTTTGGAAAGCGAAGTGTTTTCACACTAAATTTCCCATGAGCCCCCACACACACGGTGAAATTCTTGGATCCGGCCAAAACTCCTCGTTGGGTCCCTTTAACTGTGAGAAAAATTTAAAAAAAAAATTTACCAAATTGCTCCATAATAAAGTTAAACGACCATTTTTGTCCTGGTATCTGAAATCTTTGTTACTAAAATCACCAATCTGATGGGAAACAGGGGAAAGTGATCAGTTTCAGCATTTAAACACAATTATTTATTTTATTAAAACTGAATATAAACATTAAACCATCAAATACACGATGGTTTGCCAAGCATTAATGCCAATAATAATGATATTTATCTGCAACACTTTATTCTGAAAAGAGGTCATTACATTACTACCATCAGTACTTCCTCTTCTGTTTGATGGATATATTTTTTGATTCATGATACACTTTTTGTATTTTTTATTTTTTCACAGTGTTTTTTTAATTCTTCCTCTGTGGGGCTCTCATGTTTTTTATTTTTAAGTTTTTATTTCCTTTTTTAAAAAAACCATCAAACTGTTAGATAAAACGTTACAAAATCACAGTTTTCTCATCTATTTTAGCTCCAAAGTCTCGTTTATCAGACGGACTTTGATCTTTATAGTTTTAATGAAATGGTTCAAGTTTTTTTCTGCGGTCTGTCCTTAAACACAATGAGCCGAATCTGGATCAGAACCACCAACTTCATGATTCTGTTTGTACCAGCTGGACTCTTTTATCTCTCTTCTTACTTATTTATCTGTTTGTTTTCTCTTTGTTCTTGTGGATCATAAACCGTGACACAAACCACATTGCCATCTGTGTTTTTATTGATCTATCAATTTCTGTAGGTTCAGAAAACCGACGGATTACGGATCCAATATCAGTGGCTGGTGAATCGTGAGCAACGTGACGTATAATCCGTGCGCCTGCATTATCCAATGCGGAGAAAAAAAATACACACTTTCATCCCGGATTTACTCAAAAATAGAATTTTGCACAATGTTTGGCCTACATCGTCTGATAGATGAGTTATTACACTAATGTTAAGACCCAGAGTGGGCTTAAATTCAATTTTCTTTTCTGTACACCTTTAAGGACAAAGACCAACACAAAGTTTTTGTGAACAGTCGCTGCTGCTCTTCATTTCTCTTTGGCTATTTACTGAAGGACTTCAGGAGACGTTTGAGGAACTGGACTACTTTCTTCTCTTCGTGTTTCTGCTCCACTGATCATCTGCTATTTGCTGCACCACATTTATCACATTGAGTTTCTTCAGAAAACCACAAACTTAAAGCGATAGTTCACCCTAGAATGATATTTCGCTCATTATCTACTCACCCTCATGTGGACTAAGGGCTGGAAGAAGTTTGAGAGTCCTCCGTCCCTTCTCTGAGTTACAGGGGGTCTTGGCGTAGCAGTGCATGTCCATATAACGGTTGCAAAGGGACACCAGAGCTCTTCGTAAAAAAACACACACAAAAAAACATCCAAATACCTCCATGATGCTCGTATGTAATGTCCGTCTTGTGCTGAAGCCCCAAATTGCGTAATTGTCCCGAAAAAAATTAAATAAGTCTATATTTTAAGCTTGTTTGTAGCGGAAGCTTCTCGAAGCTCCTCTTCCTGGTCCGTCCAAATCTCGCGTGATTCGCAGTAAATCGCACTGACGCCGGCGCAAATCACGCGAGATTTGGACGGACCAGGAAGAGGAGCTTCGAGAAGCTTCCGCTACAAACAAGCTTAAAATATAGACTGATTTAATTTTTTTCGGGACAATTACGCAATTTGGGACTTCAGCACAAGACGGACATTACATACGAGCATCATGGAGGTATTTGGATGTTTTTTTGTGTGTGTTTTTTTACGAAGAGCTCTGGTGTCCCTTTGCAACCGTTATATGGACATGCACTGCTACGCCAAGACCCCCTGTAACTCAGAGAAGGGACGGTGGACTCTGAGAATTCTTCCAGCCCTTAGTCAACATGAGGGTGAGTAGATAATGAGCGAAATATCATTCTAGGGTGAACTATCCCTTTAACCGAGCTGCTGCACTTAGTGTTATCAGCAGTGGACCAGAGAGGTGCAATAAAACTCAAACAGTTTGACAAAGCCCCACCCCCTCATCCGGCTCACTTGAGGAAAACCAATCCCAGGAACCAGTTTATTGTTCTTCACCAGTCCCAGAGTCACAGACTTCTTCAATCTTCAGTCAGAGACGATCGGATTCAGCTTCACACCAAACTAACACTGTGAGTGAGTCCAGCTACAACCCTGCTGCTTCAACCCTGCTTCAACCTGCCGACACTCCACACACTGAAGGTGAGTTTGACCAAAACCTGGACTTGGTTCATACCAGAAAAAAAGCAGGAACTGAGGCACTCAGAGTAGGAAGGTGATTTTAAAAAGCCTTTATTGCAGCATGGCCAAACGAATTAAAACCAAGCCAATGAGTTGCGGCCACAGGCCTTCATCAGGGCTGGTATCCTCACACTGAAGAGCACCAGAGGTAGAGACAAAGACAACTGATACCCATGCAGCAGTCCATGCATGTTTTTTGATTGAACTTGTAGGCTATTGCACGACTTGATCATTTTTGGAACATCGCTTCATTCGCGCTACAGCTTCTTTCTAGAATTTTTTTTTTTACAAGAAATTTTACCACTTTTTTGTTTTTAAAAGCCCCGGTACTGAGCTTTTAACTGGATACGCAAATTGTCTGCTGATGTGTCTCTGTTACCTACAACAGCAAATGAGCCCATCAGTGAGAAGATACGCTATCTCTAAGTAGTCTAATATATACCTCTGGAAGGCATGGTCGGGTCGGACCACTGACCAAACCATATGAATAGATACTGTAGTGTATTATACACCTTAACTTTCTTACTTGAATATCTTAAACTACTGTATGTTCTTCTTTGTATGTACTGTAGCTATGTGTGCCTTGTTTGGAACTGAAGGAGTGTGTGGACAGATGCTCTACTTCCATATTGGGTTCCATATTTGCTTATTAGAAGTCATCTGACCTAATAGTCCAGTAATTTTAAGCCAAAAAAGGGGTCAACGTTAAACAAATTGCAACAGAAGCAAACTCAACTGATTTTGTATCCTCAACATGTCCTGAGTGAGGGAAAAAAAGCCCCGAAGAATCCCATTAGGGGAAAGTTTAGAAAAAGACCCAAACATATCCCATTTATACGCATATAAAACATTTTTTTCACACGAATAGGGTAACATTTTTAACCTTTAGATATCTCCATGAAAATTACTGAGTTGATTACTTACATTAAGACAAACAAAAAATGTATTACAAGTTTTTTGAAATTCTTTGTTAACATGAGCAAATTTGCATAAATCTGAATAAATTTGCATAAATTGCACCGTTTTGACGGCACATGTATACGTGAAGTTGCTGTGGTGGTACCAGCATGAAAATTGGAATGAGTTGACTCCATCGGTCAACCGACAAGTTGACCACTTTAAATTTCAAGATGACTGCAATTTTTCAAGATAGCCACGTCCTTAGTAGAGCAGAACATGCTCCGTTTTTATTAATGCTCATGGGCCTAAATTGGTTCCATTCCTTAAGTTTTTTAACTGTAATATGTTAACAAGATTGAACAAGACATTTTCACCTGCTCTACCCAATGTTTAGATCAGGTGTTGTATGTATGCAAATTAGCCAGACGTAATTGGATTATGAACTGTTGGCTCATGTCATACTCTACTAAGGATGTGGCTGTCTTGAAAAATCAACCAAAACCCGGCCATAGCAGCGTATTTCAGTTTGTGCGAATCAGGGGATTTTACAGTCATCTTGAAATTTAAAGTGGTCAACTTGTCGGTTGACCGATGGAGTCAACTCACTCCAATTTTCATGCCGGTACCACCACAGCAACTTCACATGTGGCGTCAAAACGGTGCAATGTATGCAAATGTATGCATATTTATGCAAATTTGCTCATGTTAACAAAGAATTTCAAAAAATTTGTAATACATTTTTTGTTTGTCTTAACGTAAGTAATCAACTCAGTAATTTTCATGGAGATATCTAAAGGTTAAAAATTTTACCCTATTCATGTGAAAAAAATGTTTTATGCGTATAAATGGGATATGTTCGGGTCTTTTTTGAAACTTTCCCCTAATGGGATTCTTCGGGGCTTGTTTCCCCTCACTCAGGACATGCTGAGGATACAAAATCAGTTGAGTTTGCTTCTGTTGCAATTTGTTTAACCTTTTCTCATAAAATGACTGGACTATAAGGGGATATGCATGGTTCAATATGACTGAATGATCCTGTTGTCTTCTCTAATGGGTAAGAGACATGAGAAACAGAGCATTGGGTTCGTTCTAACCTAAAAGTTAAAAGGTCAAGGGCCATCTGGACGGGAGGTTCCTCTCTGTCTGGAGATGGGGGAGTCAGAAAAGGTATATAAATCAGAGCTCGGGGCCAGTCGAGAGAACTTCTCATATTGACACTCGAGATGTTCCAGGATTCGGCATTTTTTGTACACCGTTTTTCTTGTTAATTAATAAACTTGTTTTTTTTAATACAGGCGAAGACGTGTCAGCAGTGATCCCTTCTTTTCATCAACACATCAACGGACCACAATACATTACCTTATCCATATGCACGCTGCAAATAACTGCTAAGAGAAAAAAGTTTTCAAAGCAAGTCCCGTCTTCTTTCTGATGTTTCCAAAACACTACCGCTTTCGTCCACAGGGGCCGCCAAAATCAACACTAAATGAAAGGCTTTAAAGAAATTTGACCACTTTTTGACCTTTTTTTTGTTTTTTCAAAGATTTTGCCACTTTTTTTAATAAGAAATTTTACCACTTTTTTTTTTTTATTTAGAATTTTTTTAAAGACTTGTTTTGAGAATTTTCATCACTTTTCCTAGAAATGTTTTGGAGAAATTGTACCACTTTTTCCAGAAATTTCACTACAATATTTCCAAAAATGTACGCAGTTGGCCCTAATTTGACCATACACATCAATCTCAGAACAAATATTTGTGTATTTCTGGTGTTTAGGGGTTCTTGATGTAAAAAAAAAAAAAAGTTTGAGAACCACTGCATGAGTCTGTCTGCCTCTCTGAAGCTCACACAGACGGAGCATAAACAACGGGGAAAAGACAACAAGACTGGAGAAGTAGCATGCACCCAAGTTTATTGCTACAAGCACTTTTAGCTTTCTCAGACAGTAAAACAGTCCAACCGATGTGTTAACTCAAGAAATACCCCCGTTGTCGGTTTCTCTGTAGGAATTTACAACCTAGAGCAATTAGTAAAGTTGTTCGTGGGTCATCCGAGTGTCCTTCCCCTGCCCCCAGGTTTATTGTAGGCAGTATTAAATTTCTCCACTAATGGAGTTAACAGGTTTGCAACACGGTTTTACTACAACTACTTAAAAGACTAAGTTACTACTCATAGTACTCACAACAAGGAAAATACTAATCACAGCTATTTTCCACCACATGAGTTTTAGAGGGCTCATAGCTATATCTATAGATTCTTGTTGGATGGTCCCATTTTTTTGTATTTTGTAAACTGGATAACTCTTCTATTTTGTGGGGAAAAGAAATGGAAATAGGTGTGTGGCTTGGGATGACTGACTCTACTTCCTGTCTTTTGTCTTTTCAGCTTCACTCACAGACTAAATGGCTTCCAGATTAGAGGAGCATCTCTGCTGTCCGGTCTGTACGGAGATCTTCAGAAATCCTGTTGTTCTGTCCTGCAGCCACAGCTTCTGTAATGACTGTGTGAAGAGATGGTGGAGAGAGAAACAAGATCAACTGTGTCCACTTTGTAAGAGCAGTTCAAGAATAAATCCTCCCTGTAACCTGGCGTTGAAGAACCTGTGTGAGGCCTTCTTACTAGAGAGAGAACAGAGATCTTTAGAGGCTCTCTGCAGTCTGCACTCTGAGAAACTCAAACTCTTCTGTCTGGACCATCAGCAGCCAGTGTGTCTCATCTGCAGAGATTCAGAAACACACACCAACCACAGAATCAGACCCATCGATGAAGCTGCTCCACAACTCAAGAAGGAACTTGAGGAAACTCTGGAGCCCTTAAAGAAGAAGTTAAAGGGTTTTGAAGGAGTGCAAGTGAAGTTTGGTCAAACAGCAGAACACATTAAGGTCCAGGCCCGACACACAGAGAGGCAGATTAAGGAGCAGTTTAACAAGCTTCACCAGTTTCTAGAAGAGGAAGAGGAGGCCAGGATGGCTGCACTGAGGGAGGAGGAGGAGCAGAAGAGTCAGATGATGAAGGAGAAGATGGAGGCTCTGAGCAGAGAGATAGCAGCTCTTTCACACACAGTCAGAGCCACAGAGGACGAGCTGAGAGCTGAAGACGTCTCATTCCTGCTCAACTACAAGGCTGCAGTGGAAAGAGTCCAGCAGCGCCCCCTGCTGGAGGATCCACAGCTGGACTCAGGAGCTCTGATAGACCAGGCCAAACACCTGGGCAACCTGACCTTCAACATCTGGAACAAGATGAAGGACATGGTCTCCTACAGTCCTGTGGTTCTGGACCCAAACACTGCTTATCCAGGAGTCATCCTGTCTGAAGATCTGACCAGTGTGAGACATGGAGAAGATGAACAGCAGCTTCCTGACAATCCAGAGAGGTTTGATACATCCGGCTCTGTCCGGGGCTCTGAGGGTTTTAACTCAGGGACTCACAGCTGGGATGTCGAGGTTGGAGACAATACAGACTTGGAACAGGGTGTGTCACCAGAGTCTGTGCAGAGGAAGGGAGATGATGAGATAGGGTCTCCATCATGGACGATATTTGAAGAGGTTGTATTCTATACCAGACATTTATCTCCCGAAGCAGAAGAAGCTCCAGAGGATTAGAGTGAATCTGGACTTCAACAGAGGAAAACTGTCGTTCTCTGATCCTGATACTAACACACACATACACACCTTCACACACACTTTCACTGAGAAGATGTTTCCATACATTAACACAGGTAATAAAGTCCCAGTGAAGCTGTTACCAGTGAAGGTCTCAGTGTCACACTGTCAGCCCTCCCCCCTCTTCCTCTCCCCCTCTCCTCCTCTTCCTCCTCCTCCTCTTTCTCTCCCCCTCTCCTCCTCTTCCTCCTCCTCTTTCAGAGTCGGGCAGACCGAGGAGGAGACGATGGAGTAGGAGGAGGGACTCTCCCCTCAGAGCGACCTCCTCCTACCGGGGCTTCAGGAGCTCCATGGAGCAGGCCACCAACCACCACAGGCGCCGCCGTCACATCACCCATCGATGTGATTATTACTATAGATGATGGCTGATAAAAAGTGATTAAGTTTGAGGTCTGACAAAGAATCAGAGCTCTGAACAACTGTTGGAATGTCGAGTTTTACAGTGAAACTGAAGGAAGCTGTGATTCGTCATGAAGTTATGTTGAACTCTTTATAATCATATTAATACATTTATGTTGAATAACTTAATTTAATGCTTCATATAACTCTTCTATAATCATCTTAATACATTTATGTTGAATAACTTCATTTAATGCTTCATGTAGGCTAACTCTTATATAATCATATTAATACATTTACTTCGAGTGACTTCATGTAATTTTTCATATAATTCTAGTTTTACAAACGTCTACTGCTCAGGCATACTTTCACCTAGAGACTCCATTTAAACTTTAAACAGTAGACACAAGTCTTGTGTATTGGCGTATTACTCCACGTTTTGATAGGTCATATAGTTTTTGATCAATCCCTGATCAATGACCATGATCATTTTTGGAGAAATTATGAGATTATAATCGGTGTGTATTGCACGGAATGTTCGTGTCAGAGTGGGTGACATCATCGGTCAGAGTGGGAGAAAGCCCAGAAAAACTCCAGATATTTTCTCTTTCCACACTCGGCCCGGCCACAATTTACACTCTACACACATAATTTTTTCAGAAAATTGTAGACAAACTTGTTCTGTCTCTCACCATGTGCTCAAAATATCAGAGAGACTTACAGAATTTAAATTATCAGCCTCTGAGTGCGGCCACGTCTGTCTCTGCTCCTCATTGACTCCAATACAAAGATTTTCTGAGAGAAGCAGAACGGACCGATGTTTTAAAATTGCCAGCGTCTCCAAAATATTTACTGTAGAAACACCAAATCGTACCAGATTTTTCAGGAAGTCCTTACAGTGATGATGATCTGTGTTTTGTTCTGATAGGAGTTACCGTTTTGTCACAGTAAGCCTAAATGTGAGACCAGTGCAGAGGCAGAAAATCACTCTTTTTCTCGACGTTTCTGTCTGCCTCAGCCTCGGGGGCCCCTATCGTCATTGGCAACCACCTCAAGTTGCCGTGGTAACGTCTGAGCCTCAGGCCAGAGCTCGTTAACTTCATAAACAATCCACCTGGAGCTCGTTAACATGTTTGTAAACACACACACGATCAATCAGGCTGATACAGGATGCAGCTCATATGTGTCAAGTCAGTCACACACACACAGAGGAAATTTTCTAGTTTTTCTTATAATTCTTCTATAATCATATTAATACATCTATGTTGAATGACTTCATGTAATTCTTTTGTGAAAATGCTGTAATGTTTAAATTGTCTCTGTTTGATTTAATGTGAACCCCAGGAAGAATAGTCTCCATTTCAATGAAGACTAATTGGGATCCAAAAGAAACAATAAACTGTGGCATTACAACATGTTACAAACTGTGTCTCCTTGATTTTATAACTTTGCCTTAAAAAGCTGTTTTTAGTGTTGCCATGTTTTTATTGTACATAGACGTGTTCATCTTTTATTGGCTGTTTCTGTTTGTGCTTGTTTCTCTCACTTTTATTTTATTTTTTATTTCACTTTTTTTTAAAAATGAGCAAAAATGTTTAATGTAGACAACTTTTTTTGTTTAGTTTTTTTACTAGCCTATGTGTTAATGTTTATCTGTAAAGGATCCTCGATGATGCTATAAACGTGAGTGATCTAATGTCCTCAAAGGGACGAGGAGTTTATGAGCCTCCGCGCACCGTACATTTCTTTGACCAGCGCAAGACGGACTCATGTTTTCATTCATCAAGAATTAAAGTCAGAGGTTCGAAGACGATCACATACCGCTGTAGTCCCGACCATAAACGGCGATTCGGCGGCGTTATTCTCATGACTCGCCACGAAACCGAAAGTAAAGAAACGCTGGTCGGCTCGCCCAGCATTTCCGCCACCACTAATAATAACAAAATAACCATAGAGACAAAACCATAGATTTATCTAAAATGGACCATTAACAAGTGGTAACGTAGATTCATCCACATATGAGACTTTTTTAAATAACCGAAACTCCTCGTTGTCCCTTTAAAATTATTGAAAATACGCACTTGCTCATTCACCAACAATGCAGAGATGTCAGTTCTTGGGCGCTTTTGCAATCAATCAATCAATCAATCAATCAATCAATCAATCAATCAATCAATCAATCAATCAATATATCAATCAATCAATCAATCAATCAATATTTTTATTTGTCCCCAAGGGGGGCGATTAATTTTGCAGTACCCATATTCCGCCATCAGGAGGCGCTTCCATTGGACCAATGCGTGTCGTTACTCTCTTTAAGCTCCGCCCCCTTACCCGGGAAATAAAACATCCCAGCTGCTTCCCCTTCATTCACAGCAGACTGACGAGGAGACGAGGAGTTCCAGCTTCAGACCAAACTAACAACTTCCTGTGTGTGAGTCCGGCTACAACACTGCTGCTTCAACCTGCCGACACTCCACACTGAAGGTGAGTTTGATTAAAGTCTGGGGTTTGGTTTTCCATAGTAGAAGACTAGATGACTTTACTGGACGCTCCTGCGACGCGGCGTCTCCACACGGCCGCCATCTTGGTTCAGTCCGCTCCCTCCCTCAGAGCCTCAACCCTCTGGACTGGAGCATGGTCTACTAAAAATAACCAGGACTCACTCAGTTTTTGACCGATTTTCAAACGGTTTGCTTTGTTGTGAACGTTAGAAATGCAGTTATGAAATTATGCTACTTAAAAAAATGTTTTATTATTTTAATCATGCACTAAAGTAACATTATGCAAAGAGTTGAAGTGTTATGGTGACTGGATCACCATGCTGCAGCCAGAGTCAAAGCAAGTTGCCTGACCCAATATTAGTCCCTGGAGGCAAAATAACGTTTTCCAACAGACTAATTGTAACAGAAGGTTTTTCACCATACATCATTTCTATGAGGGGTCCAGAACAACATACTAAAAGTCCTAAGAAATCCTAGTTGGGGAAATATGTTTTTATTCTCATCAATGCCAGTACAATACACCCCAATAGGGCTATTTTTTTCCTTTACTCCTATCACAATGAAACTTTACACAATGAAAGTATCTACTTAATGTAACATTTTTTGTATTATAAGTTTCTTTGAAAATAAATTTGAATATGCAAAGGAGCCACACACTTATCAAATATGCCCAAAATACACCCAAACAGGCTTTTTTCCCGCCTTTACTCCTACCACAATGAAACTTCACACAATGAAAGTAAACATGAAAAGTAAAAAATTTTGTATTACAAGTTTCTTGAAAATTAATTTTAAATATGCAAATGAGCGCAACGCTAATTGACTTATGGTCAAAAAGCTATAAAGCCGCAGCAAAAACAGGGGGCAAATAACTAACACATTCATGTCCATTCAGTAAGTTAACCTATGCATACACAATATTGAGCTCGTTTGCATATTCAAATTAATTTAGCAAGAAACTTGTAATACAAAAAATGTTACATTTCATGGATACTTTCATTGTGTAAACATTATGGTGGGAGTAAAGGAAAAGAAATATCCCCATTGGAGTGTATTGTTGTCTGGTCTTATTGGCACCATAGACTTTATACAGTAAATCAATCTTGGATTGATGAGAATTAAACATATTTCCCCAACTAGGATTTCTTAGGACTTTTAGTATGTTGTTCTGGACACCTCATAGAAATGATGTATGGTGAAAAACATTATGTTACAATTAGGCCTAGTTCTATTTTTGGCTCCAAAATGAGCTAGATTGCCTGGACTATATGGTCGCTTGTGAATTACGTCTGTATGTAGTCTGATCCACCCCCTCGATTAACTCATTGATCACCCAGGGTTTCCCAGTCTAGATATGAGGATGATGATGATGACACCATCACCCTTGTTCACATGGAACAGGCAGAGTTTGCAGCATCTGACCAATCACAAACATGGACAGGAGTATTTCACTAATGAGTAGTAGTAGTAGTTACCCACCGTAGTGGAGGAAGGGGAGCCATGACTGACTCTATTTTCTGTCTTCTGTCTTTTCAGCTTCTCTCACAGACTAAATGGATTCCAGATTAGAGAAGGATCTCTGCTGTGCGGTCTGTACGGAGGTCTTCAGAGATCCTGTCCTTCTGTCCTGTGGCCACAGCTTCTGTAAAGACTGTGTGAAGAGATGGTGGAAGGAGAAACAAGATCGACTGTGTCCGGTTTGTAAGACAAGGTCTTCAAGACAACAACCACCTTGTAACCTGGTGTTGAAGAACCTGTGTGAGAGCTTCTTACTAGAGAGAGAGCAGAGATCTTCAGAGCCTATCTGCAGTCTGCACTCTGAGAAACTCACACTCTACTGTCAGGACCATCGGCAGCTAGTGTGTCTCATCTGCAGAGATTCAGAAAAACACAAAAAACACAGATTCGGACCCATCGATGAAGCTGCTTCACACCTCAAGAGGATCCGTGAGGGAACTTTTGAGTTCATAAGGAGGAAGTTAAAGGATTTTCAAGTGGAGTTTGATCAAACAGCAGAATACCTTCATGTCCAGGTCCGAGACACAGAGAGGCAGATTAAGGAGCAGTTTAAGAAGCTTCACCAGTTTCTAGAAGAGGAAGAGGAGGCCAGGATGGCTGCACTGAAGGAGGAAGAGGAGCAGAAGAGTCAGAGGATGAAGGAGAAGGTGGAGGCTCTGAGCAGAGAGATAGCAGCTCTTTCACACACAGTCAGAGCCACAGAGGACGAGCTGAGAGCTGAAGACGTCTCATTCCTGCTCAACTACAAGGCTGACGAGGAAAAAATCCAGCAGCTCCACCGGCAGATCAGCCTGCTGCGCAAGAATCTACAGCTGGAGCCAGGAGCTCTGATAGACCAGGCCAAACACCTGGGCAACCTGACCTTCAACATCTGGAATAAGATGAAGGACATGGTCTCCTACAGTCCTGTGGTTCTGGACCCAAACACTGCTCCTCCAGGATTCATCCTGTCTGAAGATCTGACCAGTGTTAGACGAGGAGACACACAGCAGCTTCCTAACAATCCAGAGAGGATTGATTATTCCTGCTCTGTCCGGGGCTCTGAGGGTTTTAACTCAGGGACTCACAGCTGGGATGTCGAGGTTGGAGACAATACAGGGTGGGAACTGGGTGTGATAGCAGAGTCTGTGCAGAGGAAGGGAGACGACATACTGACTGAATCATGGAGAATATCATTCTATGAAGGTAAATACTATGCACATTCACCATCAGCTCTCTTCATTGATCTCCCAGAGCAGGAGAAACACCAGAGGATCCGAGTGAATCTGGACTTCAACGGAGGAAAACTGTCGTTCTCTGATCGTGATACTAACACACACATACACACCTTCACACACACTTTCACTGAGACGGTGTTTCCATGTATTGGCAATTCTAATGACCTGCCAGTGAAGCTGTTTCCAGCGAAGGTGTCGGTGACAGTGGAGCAGAGCAGTTAGGAGATAAAGAGGACGATCGTTTTTACAATGTTGATTTCTTAAAGGGACAAGTCAGAGAATTGAACCTGTTCAACTGCACCTGTCCTCCTGCTGCCTCATTATTACCAACACTCTTTATTTCTCTTTGACTTCACATTGGGTTTTATTTCCCCTTTCTTCTTCTTAACTGTTTATTGTCGACCTTTTCATCTGTAAAATGATTTCACTGAATTTCTCAACTTCATATTTGCTTTGTTTTTCATAGATATTGAGTTGATTGTTGTCTCTATGTAAACTGATTGAGATCCAATAAAACGATCAGGAACAACATATTTAATCAGCTGAGTATCGATTATATTCAACAAACTTTATATTCTGATCTGCCTCAGGTGATAAAGTCTCAAACACATGAACAGATATGACCGTGTGGGTAAAAAGTAATTTTAGTTGAGCTCTGTCTAATACAGCCATGGAAATCAATCATTTTTTGGTGAAATTGGCGCCTGAAGGGAACCTTGAATTTGATAAAAACATTCACTCTACAAGAGCAACATGAGAAATAAGGTGTGCACTGCTCTACGTTCGGGCACTGGCTGTTTTTCAAGCCTGCATATCCTTAGGCATGCTAAATTATTACTTATAGAATGTACTACAGCTTGTCTTCAGTTTTATCAACAATAAAAATCAACTTTTACTGGCAAAAAAACCTTTTGGCCCTCGGTTTAGCACACTTGACATACTTGGGCCCTAGCCTAAATTTGGGGAACTCTGCTTTAAGAGCTTGCTTTTTTCATTCTGCAGCAGTGCATTTCATGAGAGAAGTTGTCAGTCTCATTATATAGCATAATGTGACCATGTATCACTTTATTACATTCATACTGTCTTGTAATAATGCTTGGTTTTCTTCTCAAAATGCACCAGATTGATGCTTTTAAATATGAAATAGGCCTATTACAAATTTTCTTCCAGGGGAGCATGCCCCTGGACCCTCGTATCCTTCTCACCTGTTACACCCCTGACTCATTTTCATGCCTGCTAATAATCCAGTCTAAGTATGTTCCACTAATCTAATTGACTGTGTGAATAATTTAGAGTTAAATTACCTTGAAGTTCTAACTTTTAGTCATAACTACACTTCTTCAGCATACGTCCTCATAGACAAGTGTAAACAGATAGATAGAACAAAATAAAAAAGACACAGTCAAACAAAAACAGCCCACATTTACATGTTACAGTGACTTTACTTTGTAATAAGGAGGAAGAGCATAAATAGAGTAGGCCAGAGCGATAGATATAACATATTGTTATATCTATCGCTCTGGAGTAGGCTACTGCGTGATTGCGGTGCGTGACAACTTTCTGCGTCATGACGTCATACGAGAACGTGAAAGCTCGTCACCGCTTCAAACGGCCGGCCGCTCTTTCCCACCGCTGCTGTTCGTGAAGGAGTGAAGAGTGGGGTATTTATTTACAGCTACTGTGTGGATTTACTGTGTCGCTGGAGATAAAGTGGAAGAAGGTAGGCTATGTTTTAAACTTTTAACCCTGAGAGGTGTAAAAACTTTACTTTATGTTTTACCAGACTGACAGACCGACGTATTTTCGGGCGCTAGCTAAGCTAACTGTCCAGTAGCTACCTGCGTTTCCTCGGTGGGGGGAGGGGCTGTGTGGGAGCAGCAGAACCGTTATAACCGGTTGTTACCGGTTCAACGGACATTTTCACTTAATAATAAACAGCTACTTTCCTGCTTGTTGTTGGCAGTATTTCAGCAATTTCTGACGAGTTTACACTGCCTCGGGTTGAACACAAGACGGTAACAGAGACGACTCGATGGACAGGTTTTTTTTTTTTTTACAGCGGTCACATCACAGGAGAGCGGGATAACGGTCCGGCGGTTTAACGCTGTTTTACTACGGTCTGCTGAATCTGGTAAGTTCCCTCATGATAATGTGATTGCCTCTGTTATGTTATGAGCCGGCCATCGATATACACACGTTTAAGATGAATGACGGTAATGCAAAGGACCAGTGATTTTGTATCATTGATCATTCACCATATTGATTTTCATGAGGTTTGTTTACTTACTGGTTCCTAAGCAGCAGTGAAAGTAAGAAATACATGGAGTTACAAAACCCAGATGTTAGGCTACAGACTGAGAATTATCAGTGTATAAGCACAGGTTGTAAATTGGTTCGTCAGTAAGTATTATTATTGTCCTTTTTAGCAGACTTAAGTTTAAACTTTTGCTTCATAAACAGCTACTTTCCTCACACCAATGGCTGCTTGTTGTTGGCAGTACAAGCAGCATTTTTGACAAGTTACACCGCCTCAGGTTGAACACCAGACCGGTGACAGAGACAAGGCAAGTGGACGGGTTTTTTTACGGCGGTTACATCACAGGAGAGCGGGATCACGGTCCGGCGGTTTAATGCTGTTTTACTACGGTCTGCTGAATCTGGTAAGTTCCCTCATTATAATGTGATTGCCTCTGTTATATTATGAGACGGCCATTGATTCAGATACACTCGTTTAAGATGAATTCGTTGGGAATAAAAAACAACGAAATGACGGTAATGCAAAGGACCAGTGATTTTGTAACAATAAATGTTCAGCTCATTCACCATATTGGTTTTTCTGTTACCTAAGCAGCAGTGAAAATTTGAAATACATGGAGTTACAAAACCCAGATGTTAGGCTACAGACTGAGAATTATCAGTGTAAAAACACAGCCTCTGTTGTGTTATGAGACGGCCATCGATTCAGATAAACTAGTTTAAGATGAATGATGGTAATTATGCAAAGGACCAGTGATTTTGTAACATTAATGCTCAGATCATTCACCATATTGATTTTCCTGAGGTTTGTTTACTTACTGGTTCCTAAGCAACAGTGAAAATTAGAAATACATGGAGTTACAAAACCCAGATGTTACAGACTGAGAATTATCAGTGTAAAAACATGGGTTAAATAAATTGGTTCGTCAGTAAGTCCTATTATTATTGTCCTTTTTAGCAGACTTAAGTTTAAACTTTTGCTTCATAAACAGCTACTTTCCTCACACCAATGGCTGCTTGTTGTTGGCAGTACAAGCAGCATTTTTGACGAGTTACACCGCCTCAGGTTGAACACCAGACCGGTGACAGAGACGACGCGGCGGACGTTTTTTTTTCTACGGCGGTTACATCACAGGAGAGCGGGATCACGGTCTGGCGGTTTAACGCTGTTTTACTGCGGTCTGCTGAATCTGGTAAGTTCCCTCATGATAATGTGATTGCCTCTGTTATATTATGAGACGGCCATCGATTCAGATAAACTCGTTTAAGATGAATTTGTTGGAAAAAAAACAACGAAATGACGGTAATGCAAAGGACCAGTGATTTTGTAACAAGAAATGTTCAGCTCATTCACCATATTGGTTTTCTGTTACCTAAGCAGCAGTGAAAATTTGAAATACATGGAGTTACAAAACCCAGATGTTAGGCTACAGACTGAGAATTATCAGTTTAAAAACACAGGTTAAATCAATTGGTTTGTCAGGAGATATCATTATTGTCCTTTTTAGCAGACTTAAGTTTAAACTTTTGCTTCATAAACAGCTACTTTCCTCACACCAATGGCTGCTTGTTGTTGGCAGTACAAGCAGCATTTTTGACGAGTTACACCGCCTCGGGTTGAACACCAGACCGGTGACAGAGACGACGCGGTGGACGGGTTTTTTACGGCGGTTACATCACAGGAGAGCGGGATCACGGTCCGGCGGTTTAATGCTGTTTTACTACGGTCTGCTGAATCTGGTAAGTTCCTTCATGATAATGTGATTGCCTCTGTTATATTATGAGACGGCCATCGATTCAGATACACTCGTTTAAGATGAATTTGTTGGAGAAAAAAACAACGAAATGACGGTAATGCAAAGGACCAGTGATTTTGTAACAAGAAATGTTCAGCTCATTCACCATATTGGTTTTCTGTTACCTAAGCAGCAGTGAAAATTTGAAATACATGGAGTTACAAAACCCAGATGTTAGGCTACAGACTGAGAATTATCAGTGTAAAAACACAGGTTAGATAAATTGGTTTGTCAGGAGATATTATTATTGTCCTTTTTAGCAGACTTAAGTTTAAACTTTTGCTTCATAAACAGCTACTTTCCTCACACCAATGGCTGCTTGTTGTTGGCAGTATAAGCAGCATTTTTGACAAGTTACACCGCCTCGGGTTGAACACCAGACCGGTGACAGAGACGATGCGGCGGACGGTTTCTTTTACGGCAGTCACATCACAGGAGAGCGGGATCACGGTCCGGCGGTTTAATGCTGTTTTACTACGGTCTGCTGAATCTGGTAAGTTCCCTCATGATAATGTGATTGCCTCTGTTGTGTTATGAGACGGCCATCGCTTCAGATACACTCGTTTAAGATGAATGACGGTAATGCAAAGGACCAATGATTTTGTAACATTAAATGTTCAGCTCATTCACTATTGGTTTTCATAAGGTTTGTGTACTTACTGTTACCGAAGCAGCAGTGAACATTTGAAATACATGGAGTTACAAAACTGGGCCCAGTTGTTCAAAGGTAATCCGATCGGATTTTGGATAATGGATTGGATCAAATCTTGAAAATGGGTTGTTCAAAACCAAAAACGGATTCTGAGATCGGATTAGATCACGTAATCCAATCTTGGTTTTGATCTGGATAAAACCCTCAGTTTGTGTTGTTCAAAACTTTTCAGTAGGATCGGGATAACTTTGATCCAAAAAAACAGGATTATTCTGATCCCAGCAGTATGGTGGATTCAGGGGGGATTTCAGGAACAAAATGTGATTTAAATTAAATTCAAACTAGTCAAATAAACAATATTCATAATGTAGTATATATACATGTATTGATTTATATTTTGCACCTAATTTTAAATCACAACAGTGATTAGTAAATAATGTTAACTTTTGAATATTCTACAACTGAAAAACTTTTCACCAACTACTTTTCCCCAAACTGAATTTAATGAAATTTGAAGTTTGAATTTTAAAATTTGAAGTTTGAATTTTGAAATTTGATGTTTGAATTTGAAACACATGGGGAAATAGTCACAATTTCCCTAATGTACTGTATACTTGCTTTTTAAAATGTATTTTAACAGCCCAACCAGATGGAGTCTTGCTGTTTTGATTGATTGATTGATTGACTGATTGATTGATTGATTAGTCTCTATTATGAATATATTAAAAAAGATAAAGAAAGAGAAAAAAAAGGTCACATAAAATAAGTAACACATTATAGTGTCCTAAAAACAAGTCCCAAACAAGTATTTAAGTCATAAACAAAGTCTGGCTGTGAAGAAACAAAAAAGAGCACAGAAAACACATGCACATAAATACACTTTGAGTGACCTCATGCTGCTGTTCTACCTGTTGTTTACCGACCAATCAGCATTCAGTGTGATGCACAGTCCCATCTAGAGCACTCATTATCCGGATTTGGTAATCTTGAAAATTTGGATTTTGATCAGACTGATCCAATCCAACTTTGCGTTGAACAACTGGGATAGAAGTAAGACGGATTACGTGATCCTGGATAGCAAAAAAAGGGATTTCAAAATCCAGATAAATTTTATCCAGATTACACCTTTTGAACAACTGGGCCCGCAGATGTTACAGACTGAGAATTATCAGTGTAAAAACATGGGTTAAATAAATTGGTTTGTCAGTATTATTATTGTGCTTTTTAGCAGACTTAAGAAAACACAACTATTTAAACGTCATATTGCTTCATTGTGCCAAAGTGGTAGTAAATCAGTGTGCAGTCACTTTGATTGCACACTGCATCTTTCAAGGCAAATAGTAAAGCTGTTTAAAAAAGGTACACCTTTTTTGTGGACTATAATTAAACAGATGTGGAAATACAACATGCAGCTGGATGTATGTGGCCACCTGGGACTGTGAAATGTTATGTCACCCACATGTGATGGTGTCAGATTAAGGCATTTTGAACATGAGACATTATTTTGTATGTTTCAGGTTTATTATGTGTTCAACAGTTATTATTAGTCATTTGATGCACTTGATCTTTTCTGTCCATGTCTGATAAACGTCTTCAGGAAAAACAGGCCGGCTGACTTTTGGCTGAGCTTTTACGTCAGACAAAGGTGAGGTGTCTCCTGTTATGTTGGAGATGTGCCAATAGGTGGCAGCATGGGCTCAGCTAAATGTAATATACAGGTAAGTCCTAGTAGTGCAGTAGTGGTAGAATGAAGGTGACGCTGCCATGCCCATGTAATGTTACAACAACATAAACTCTGCTGTCAGCCCACCCTGAAGTAACACAAAGATATTACACTGTTATCTTGTTTTTTTCCCTCTTATTTTCCCCTTTGCTCTATTCCTCCATATTTTCTATTCATTTACTACACCTTTCTTTCCTCTAACTTCAAGAAAGCAAAGCAGAAAGGACATGAGAAAATACAAAAAAGGACACAGGAGATGAGAGATAATGATATAAGACAATGTCCTTCAGTCAACAGCTGATGGTCAGTAACCAATAATCAACAGGTGAGAGTCAACATTTCCTCTCAGCTGTGATGTCAATGTGGTTTTACTCAGCACACTCTTCCTCCTCTTTCTCCTCCTCCTACTTCTCTCTTCTCTTAACTGGTGAAAAAACAAAAGCATGAATCAAATTTCAAAATAAAGTTACGCCACATTTTCATTTGTATCTTAGATCTCTGTTATGAATCACAATCTGGGGGTGACAGGAACAGGAAGTGATCAGTTCAGCCTTTAAATACAATTATTTATTTTATTAGACTGAATATGAACATAAAACCAAGGAGCTCCCTCTTCTCTCTGCTCCTCCCGTGGTGGGAGGGAAGGCAGGGAGAGCAGGGCAGCTTAATGGGAGGACTGGATTGCAGACTAGTTAATGGGAAGGTTTGATTTACTTGTTTAAAAGGGTAATGTTTTATAATTGTAATTCATTTAGTAAAGCCATTAGCAGTGTAATGCTTTGCATGAAGTTCCTTGCTTTTATTTTTCTTTTCTTTTATGCGAGTTTTGAGTTTATTTTGTTAAAGTGGTGCGGGACAACTCAACGGCCCAAATAGAGATTTTTTCCTTCATCAACTGTTTTAGTTTTTAGCGTTTACTGTCTTAATAGTCTTAGTTCATTAGTCTTTATCTCCAGTGTTTCCTCCTGTGAAGTGAGTGTGTGTGTATGTGGGTGTGTGTAGGTGTATGTGAGTTGGTATGTCTCTATAGACCCTTTCAGAGAGTATAAACAAAGACAGGTGTTACCAAGAATACTAATTAAGGCTCCATTCCATTTAGTGTACCAGAGCGTTTTCTAATGAGCCACACCTGTCTTTGTTTATACTCTCTGAAAGGGTCTATATGTCTGTATGTCACTGTGTGTATTTGTGTGTTGCTTCTAGCATGAAAGGTGCCATATAAATAAATAAAATTTTAATTTAAAGCAGAAGGAAGTGATATATTTGTGTTAATATAAGTCTTAAATAGTTATATCTTCCGACAGCAATCACTTACATAGAGTGTTTGGTCTGAAACACGGGTCTGTCAGTCATTCTGCTCTGCTCTGAGCCGAGGAGAAAACTTTTATCGTATCCTACAGTTTTTATCCAATGAGGAGAGAGAACGGCATGCAGGGCTGTGTGTGCAGCCAAGGGACGCCGTGAATGTGGCGACGTAGGGACGAGGACTGTTATGGTGCGTTCAAGGAAACTCGTATTTTTCCGACCGTGAAGTCGTACCAGTTCGATCTGGTACGAGTTCACCGGTCGGAAGTTACGAGTGGCCGTTATAGTGACTTTCACCGGTAAAACAGGTCGGAAAAACACGAGTGGGTTGCCTGAAACGCTACAAAGTCGTAAGTTGTGACTTGAAGCTGTAATTTACGATTTCAAAAGCCTGCCTGGAACGCAGCATTAGCGAAAACGACCGGACCACTTACTTCTGCTTTAAATGTGAACTTTGCAACTATTGATAATGTTATTTTGTTTATAATTATTAACTTAGTTATTAAACAAGGTTCTATGTTAATAGTTAGCACACATTTATGAGACTGTTTTTGGTAAATTGGCTATCTGGTCCCCCGAGGTGGATTTAATAAAATTAAATCCCATTAATTTTTTATACAGTAGTAATTATTAATATTTGACTAATTTGATGGCCAATAACCATTTTAGGATTTTGGTGCTTCCTCGTGAGGCATCTTAATATTTCTGTCCATAATTTTACTAGAGCAACATAAATGCTGCCCCCGTGTGAGGCTAGCTAATTAAAATTTACAGTTGT
The DNA here is from genome assembly GCF_045865225.1 of Trachurus japonicus. Classification (NCBI taxonomy): domain Eukaryota; kingdom Metazoa; phylum Chordata; class Actinopteri; order Carangiformes; family Carangidae; genus Trachurus; species Trachurus japonicus. The sequence goes on along the minus strand of NC_140928.1, from coordinate 1,834,815 downwards.
GCCAAATCACAATATAAATGCTGCCCCGTGTAGAAGGCAGTGTACGGAGCTGCCCGTATAAGGCATCTTAATATTTTTTATTAATAGTTGTGTTAAATCACAACAACAGCATGCATTGAAAGTGGAACCTTTGTTTTATTATTTAACACTCTAACATTAGGCGCCCAAACTAACTCACTCTTGGCGTGTGAATCTTGTGGTTGTGGCATGGGATGACTGACTCTACTTCCTGTCTTCTGTCTTTTCAGCTTCACTCAGACTCAAATGGCTTCCAGACCTCTGCTGTACGGAGGTCTTCAGAGATCCTGTTGTTCTGACCTGCAGCCACAGCTTCTGTAAAGACTGTGTGAAGAGCTGGTGGAGAGAGAAACGAGATCAACTGTGTCCAATTTGTAAGACAAGATCTTCAAAGTCAAGTCCACCTTGTAACCTGGCGTTGAAGAACCTGTGTGAGAGCTTCTTACTAGAGAGAGAGCAGAGATCTTTAGAGGCTCTCTGCAGTCTGCACTCTGAGAAACTCAAACTCTTCTGTCTGGACCATCAGCAGCCAGTGTCTTGTCTGCAGAGATTCAGAAACACACACCAACCACAGAATCAAACCCGTTGATGAAGCTGCTTCACAACTCAAGAAGGAACTTGAGGAAACTCTGGAGTCCTTAAAGGAGAAGTTAAAGGGTTTTGAAGAAGTTCAAGAGGAGTTTGATCAAACAGCACAACACATTAAGGTCTAGGCCCGACACACAGAGAGGCAGATTAAGGAGCAGTTTAACAAGCTTCACCAGTTTCTAGAAGAGGAAGAGGAGGCCAGGATGGCTGCACTGAGGGAGGAAGAGGAGCAGAAGAGTCAGAGGATGAAGGAGAAGATGGAGGCTCTGAGCAGAGAGAGAGCAGCTCTTTCACACACAGTCAGAGCCACAGAGGACGAGCTGAGAGCTGAAGACGTCTCATTCCTGCTCAACTACAAGGCTGCAGTGGAAAGAGTCCAGCAGCGCCCCCTGCTGGAGGACCCACAGCTGGACTCAGGAGCTCTGATAGACCAGGCCAAACACCTGGGCAACCTGACCTTCAACATCTGGAACAAGATGAAGGACATGGTCTCCTACAGTCCTGTGGTTCTGGACCCAAACACTGCTGCTCGATATCTCATCCTGTCTGAAGATCTGACCAGTGTTAGACGAGGAGACAAACAGCAGCTTCCTGACAATCCAGAGAGGGTTGATTCTTACTGCTCTGTCCTGGGCTCTGAGGGTTTTAACTCAGGGACTCACACCTGGGATGTCGAGGTTGGAGAGAATACAGGGTGGGGACTGGGTGTGTTACCAGAGTCTGTGCAGAGGAAGGGAAACAATAGAGCGTCTAGAGTATGGATGATATTGTTCTGTGAAGGTGAATACTCAGCATGTTCACCATCAAGTCCAGACATTGATCTCCCCGAGCAGAAGAAGCTCCAGAGGATCAGAGTGAATCTGGACTTGAACAGAGGAAAACTGTCGTTCTCTGATCCTGATACTAACACACACATACACACCTTCACACACACTTTCACTGAGAAGATGTTTCCATTCATTGCCACTGATGATAAAGTAGTCCCAGTGAAGCTGTTACCAATGAAGTTGTCATTGTTGTTGTCCTCCTGCCATCCTTTCCAGACCCCTCCTTGCCCTACCCTCCCCATCTTGCCCAAGCTCTAATTGCCCTTTTCTTCCTCCTCCTGTCCTCCTGTCCTCCTCCTCCCCTCCAACCTCCTCCCTCCATCTCCTTCCTGCACCTCCTCAGCTCCTCCCCTCCAGGAGAAGAGGAGTTTGGCTGAGGAGGAGGGAGGAGACTGAAGGGAGGAGGGGCTCTTCCCTCAAGCCATTAACCACCACGTGCACCTCCTCTCCATGGAGAGTTAGAGCAGGAGGAGGCGCCATCACATCACTCATCAATATGATTATTATCTCACTTAATCACAACTGTTGGAATGTCGAGTTTTACAGTGAAACTGAAGGATCTGTGATTGGTCATTAAGTTATGTTGAACTCTCTATAATCATGAATAACTTCATTTAATACTTCATGTAACTCTTCTATAATCATTAAGACATTTACTTTGAGTGACTTCATGTAATTCTTCTATTATCATATTAATACATTTATGTTGAATGACTTCATGTAATTCTTCTCTGAAAATGCCATAATGTTTTTTTTTTTACTTATTTTTTATTTGACACATAGCCTATATACAAACACAAACTTAACAAACACAGAGGAGATGTATATTACAGTTATACTTGTTTGAAATTCTTTAAAAGTCTTTCCTTTTTTTTTTTTCTACCTGTTGAATATATCTTTGTAAATATCAGTCCATATTCTTGTACTTGTACGTCATATTTCCAACAGCCCAATTCTCATCTCCATTCCATTAGCCCCGATCAGCATTCTGCTTCAGTACGAGTACTTTACAGGTGAGAAAAACAACAGTACACAGTATGTGTACTTTACAAGTGAGAAAAACAACGCTCCAAAGAAGAAGAAAAAGGTGGAGGCGATTAGAGTTTTGGCATTGCTTCTATTAATAATGGCCATCTTTTATCAAACAAGTCTGTATTCTTGCTGTGATTTTGAAAATGCTATAATGTTTTAATTATCTGTTTGATTTAATATGGACCCCAGTGGTCTTCATTTCAATGAAGACTAATGGGATCCAAAAGAAACAAGAAAAAATAAATGGTGATATTATCACATTTGTGTCTTCTTGATTTTATAACTTTGGGTTTGGCTCTTGGCAACAGAGTAAATCGAAGGCGACTGCACTTTTACTTGTCTAGGAGGACGTTCCGTCTCTGATCTAAGGGGCTTCTTCAGTTCGCAGCATATCGGTCTGACTAGTCCTCATGAGATATTTATTCAAAACTGTTGCATTGTTTTCAAAAGAATGATTATGTCTTTATTCATTTTTATTAAAGCAGAAGTAAGTGATATATTTGTGTTAATCTAAGTCTTAAATAGTTATATTAAGAAACAATATTTTTTCCACGGTGCTTGGAAATTGGAAAACCCCAACACAAACAGTAAAGAACATTTTGTGGGGATGTTATTCAATGTTCTTAAACCACTCGAACCACTTACTGAACCAGTGAGGCTTCAGACGTAGAACATCTGGTACGTCCCATTACAACCCCCCAATTACATCAATATTATATAAATAATATTAAATAAAGTAATATTACTTTTAGCTAAAGCTCATATTCATAACCATAAGTTCAATCAAACAACATGTTTTTGCCGTTTCGAGAAGTAAACAGTGAGTCAATGGCCCCAGTCTACGTCCCACCTTGAGCACTGAAATAACTTAAATACAACATGTATTTAAATTAAATGTGTGCAGCATGGATGTGTTATGGTGTGCAGCCAAGGGATGCTCGTGAATGTGGTGACGTAGGGACGAGGACCAATAGATCCATGACGAGGGCGGGGGCTGCTAACTCCATCGGCTGACAAGAAGTTAGCCAAAACGACCGGATTGCTTACTTCTGCTTTAATGTGTGTTGCCCACTTGCTTGTAAATTGAAGACAACGGCCGTGTTTTTGTTTTTAGGTGTCTTGGTCTTATCAAATTACACTTATAATTTTTTAAATTATAAAATGGTGATTGAAACATTCATGTAGAAAACTGGTTTTTTTTTTACTAGCCTATGTGTTGATGTTTATCTGTAAGGTGTCCATGATGATGCTATTAACGTGGGTGATCTAGAAATGTCCTTAAATTATTGGGAAATACCGCACTTGCTCATTCACCAACAATGCAGAGATGTCAGTTCTGGGCGCTTTTGCAAGCAATCAAGCAATCAAGCAATATTTTTATTTGTCCCCAAGGGGGGCGATATTGCAGTACCCATATTCTGCCATCAGGAGGCGCTTCCATTGGACCAATGCGTGTCGTTACTCTCTTTAAGCTCCGCCCCCTTACCCGGGAAAACATCCCAGCTGCTTCCCCTTCATTCATAGCAGACTGACGAGGAGACGAGACCAAACTAACAACTTCCTGTGAGTGAGTCCGGCTACAACACTGCTGCTTCAACCTGCCGACACTCCACACTGAAGGTGAGTTTGATTAAAGTCTGGGTTTCTTTTTTTTTATTGGAGGAAGAGTAGACTTTACTGGACGCTGCTGCGACGCGGCGTCTCCACACGGCCGCCATCTTGGTTCAGTCCGCTCCCTCCCTCAGAGCCTCAACCCTCTGGAGCACTACTACTAAAAATAACCAGGACTCACTCAATTTTTCACCGATTTTCAAACGGTTAGCTTTGTTGTGAGCGTTAGAAATGCAGTTATGAGATTATGCTACTTAAAATTACTATTTATTATTCCAATCATTAACTTTTCAATGAAAGTAACATTATGCAAATAGTTAAAGTGTTAAAATGACTGGATCACCATTTACTGTAGCCAGAGTGAAAGCGAGTTGTACTTTGTCTAATTAAATATTAAATATTTAATTATAATAATAATAATAATAGTAATAAGTTCATAAAACAAATTTTAGGTGTAACAAATACACAAAAAAGTAAGACATCAGGAAGGGGGCAGATACTTTTTCACGGGACTGACATAAAACATATCTCACTTAGAGATGCTCACATTATTTTTTTATTATTATTATTTTTGACACTTATGTAGCAAATATTCACACACCGAATAACGGTGATGCCATTTTCAGAGGTAATTGATTGGTCAGGAGGTGGAGCATTTATACCTGGCGATCTCAATCTGGAACATAACCCGCTCCAGACCGGTTTAGCTGTTTAGCATAAGTTATCATGAAGATGTAGGCCTGTCCAGGTAAGAGGTGACCCACCGTAGTGGAGGGAGGGGAGCCATGACTGACTCTATTTCCTGTCTTCTGTCTTTTCAGCTTCACTCACAGAATAAATGGCTTCCAGATTAGAGAAGGATCTCTGCTGTCCAGTTTGTAAGGAGGTCTTCAGAAATCCTGTCCTTCTGTCCTGCAGCCACAGCTTCTGTAGAGAATGTGTGAAGAGATGGTGGAAGGAGAAACAAGATCGACTGTGTCCGGTTTGTAAGACAAGGTCTTCAAGACAACAACCACCTTGTAACCTGGTGTTGAAGAACCTGTGTGAGAGCTTCTTACTAGAGAGAGAGCAGAGATCTTCAGAGCCTCTCTGCAGTCTGCACTCTGAGAAACTCAAACTCTACTGTCTGGACCATCAGCAGCCAGTGTGTCTCATCTGCAGAGATTCAGAAACACACAACAACCACAGATTCAGACCCACCGATGAAGCTGCTTCACACCTCAAGAAGGAACGTGAGGAATGTTTTGAGCTCACAAGGAGGGGGATAAAGGCTTTACAAGTGGAGTTTGATCAAACAGCAGAATACCTTCATGTCCAGGTCCGACACACAGAGAGGCAGATTAAGGAGCAGTTTAAGAAGCTTCACCAGTTTCTAGAAGAGGAAGAGGAGGCCAGGATGGCTGCACTGAGGGAGGAAGAGGAGCAGAAGAGTCAGAGGATGAAGGAGAAGATGGAGGCTCTGAGCAGAGAGATAGCAGCTCTTTCACAGAAAGTCACAGCCACAGAGGACGAGCTGAGAGCTGAAGACGTCTCATTCCTGCTCAACTACAAGGCTGACGAGGAAAAAATCCAGCAGCTCCTCGGGCTGCTCGAGCAGCTGCAGGACCCACAGCTGGACCGTGGAGCTCTGATAGACCAGGCCAAACACCTGGGCAACCTGACCTTCAACATCTGGAACAAGATGAAGGACATGGTCTCCTACAGTCCTGTGGTTCTGGACCCAAACACTGCTGCTCCAGGACTCATCCTGTCTGAAGATCTGACCAGTGTGAGACGAGGAGACAAACAGCAGCTTCCTAACAATCCAGAGAGGATTGATAGGTACTCCTCTGTCCTGGGCTCTGAGGGTTTTAACTCAGGGACTCACAGCTGGGATGTCGAGGTTGGAGACAATACATGGTGGGGACTGGGTGTGATAGCAGAGTCTGCGCAGAGGAGGCGAAAGCAGTTTCCAAGATTATGGAGATTGTGTTGCTATAGAGGTAAATACTCAGCAATTTTACCATTGGGTCCAGAGATTGATCTCAAAGATCAGAAGAAGCTCCAGAGGATCAGAGTGAATCTGGACTTCAACAGAGGAAAACTGTCGTTCTCTGATCCTGATACTAACACACACATACACACCTTCACACACACTTTCACTGAGAAGATGTTTCCATTCATTCGGATTGCTGATAAAGTCCCATTGAAGCTGTTACCAGTGAAGGTGTCGGTGACAGTGGAGCAGAGCAGTTAGAGATAAAGAGGATAATCATATTTATCATGTAGTTTATTTCTTAAAGAGAAAAGTCAGAGAATTGAACCTGTTAAACTGCACCTGTCCTCCTGCTGCCTCATTATTACCAACACTCTTTATTTCTCTTTGACTTCACATTGGGTTTTATTTCCCCTTTCTTCTTCTTAACTGTTTATTGTCGACCTTTTCATCTGTAAAATGATTTCACTGAATTTCTCAACTTCATATTTGCTTTGTTTTTCATAGATATTGAGTTGATTGTTGTCTCTATGTAAACTGATTGAGATCCAATAAAACGATCAGGAACAACATATTTAATCAGCTGAGTATCGATTATATTCAATAAACTTTATTCTGATCTGCCTCAGGTGATAAAGTCTCAAACACATGAACAGATATGACCGTGTGGGTAAAAAGTAGTAATTTTAGTTGAGCCCTGTCTAATACAGCCATGGAAATCAATAATTTTTTGGTGAAATTGACGCCTGAAGGGAGCGTTGAATTTGATAAAAACATTCACTCTACAAGAGCAACATGAGAAATAAGGTGTGCACTGCTCTACGTTAGGACACTGGCTGTTTTTCAAGCCTGCATATTCTTAGGCATGCTGAATTATTACATAGAATGTACTACATCCTGTCTTCAGTTTTATCAACAATAATAGCACCAGCAGCAACATTATCTGTACAAAAATCAACTTTTACTGGCAAAAAAACCTTTTGGCCCTCGGTTTAGCACACTTGACATACTTTGGCCCTAGCCTAAATTTGGGGAACTCTGCATTAATAATAATCAAAGTGTTTTTATTGAGTTTTCAAAAAGTATATCATTCATACAGAAAAACACGAACTCAAGTCACTTTTTTTTTTTTTTCCCCTTATCACATTATTTTCTCTGTATTTTCTTTTCTCTTAGAGGATTTGGGACAATGGGGTGGCGGGAGGGGGGCGGGGGGCTTAATGTGTACATTTACTGAATCTGTGATTTGTGTGTGTTTAATTACAAATGCCAATAAACAGATTTTTCAAAAAAAAAAAAAAAACACGAACTCAAGTCCTACAGCACAATGTAAGACTAAACTACGAAACAATAACACGACATACCATACTGAAATCAGACATACCCAGACAGACAGACAGACAGTCTTGGGGAAGGAACTCTGTTTTAAGAGCTTGCTTTTTTCATTCTGCGGCAGATTGCACTATTACAGTTGTGGTTTTGCACATTTCATGAGAGAATGTGTCAGTCTCATTATATAGCATAATGTGACCATGTATCACTTTATTACATTCATACTGTCTTGTAATAATGCTTGGTTTTCTTCTCAAAATGCACCAGATTGATGCTTTTAAATATGAAATAGGCCTATTACAAATTTTCTTCCAGGGGAGCATGCCCCTGGACCCTCGTATCCTTCTCACCCGTTTCACCCCTGACTCATTTTCATGCCTGCTAATAATCCAGTGTAAGTATATTCCACTAACCTAATTGACTGTGTGAATAATTTAGAGTTAAATGACATTGAATTTCTAACGTTCAGTCATAACTACACTTCTTCTATAGGCTGCTTTCTTTATTGTAGCATATGTCCTCATAGACAAGTCTAAACAGATAGATAAAACAAAATAAAGAAGACACAGTCAAACAAAAACAGCCCGGTGTTTACATCAGTCCTGTTTTCCTGTAAAGTTTTACTCCTTTCTCCATTGTCTTTCTGTAGTAGATAGGGAAAGTTGTTGCTGTCATGTTGGAGATGTGCCAATAGGTGGCAGCATAGGCTCAGCTAAATGTAATATACAAGTAAGTCCTAGTAGTGCAATAGTGGTAGAATGAAGGTGACGCTGCCATGACCATGTAATGTTCCCACAAATGTTCAGTACAACAAGATAAACCTGAAATAACACAAAGATATTACACTGTTGTCTTGCTAACCCTTTTCCTCTTCTTTTCCCCTTTGCTCTATTTCTATTTTCTATTCATTTACTACACATTTCTTTCCTCTAACTTCAAGAAAGCAAAGCAGAAAGGACATGAGAAAATACAAAAAAAAGGACACAGGAGATGAGGGATAATGATATAAGACAGTGTCCTTCAATCACCAGCTGATCATCAATAACCAATAATCAACAGGTGAGAGTCAACATTTCAGCTGTGATGTCAATGTGGTTTTACTCAGCACACTCTTTCTCCTCCATCTCTCTTTTTTTATGTAACTGGTGAAAAAACAAAAGTATGAATCAAATTTCAAAATAAAGTTACGCCACGTTTTCATTTGTATCTTAGATCTTTGTTATGAATCACTCTGGGGGTGCCACATGAATGTATTAATAATTATGGTTACAGTATATGCAACACTTTATTCTTAAAGGGATCATATCACATCATCAATACTTCCTCTCCTGGAAGTGAGGACTTTATGCTAGATAGAGAAGAACAACTAGAAGCTCCGCCCCCTCTGTACCATAGACATACGTATTTAAAAAAAAGGGAAGGAGTTCCACCGCACACAAACGGGTCGTATAAACACTTATTTATTTAGTTAAAAAGTCAAGCAGCAACGCGTTTCACCCATGTGGGCTTCATCAGGCTTGCTGTGCAAGGCAATCTCCTCCTTCTCAATACATATATACATATGTATATATATATCCTGTGTCTCATGATACCTCACATGACTTCCCCCTCACTCACAGAGTCACAGACTGAAGAAGAGACAACCAAACTGCTTGTGAGTCCAGCTACAACACTGCTGCTTCGACCTGCTGACGCTCCACACACTGAAGGTGAGTTTGACTAAATCCTGGACTCAGAGTCACAGTAAACTTCAGTCAAGTCAGTAGAGGACACCGGGACATTTCCCGCCGGCCTGGCTCGCTTGGCAATCGATCGCGTACAGTTGGGACCAACTGGCTCGGGTTAGAATTGCCTGTCAAATGCCTAGTGAGTTTATACTAGCTTATACATAGACATAAACTCAATAGATTACTTGTTGGATAGTCCCATTCTTTTGTTTTTGTAAACTGGATAACTCTTCAACCAGATGTCCTCATTCATCTTGGTCATCGTCATTTCTGGACAACAAATCGAATCGAAGACAACTGGACTTGTATTTGTCTAGGAAGACGTTTTTCCTCTTATTCAAGTGGCTTCATCAGTTCGCAACGCATCGGTCTGATAGTTCTCACTAGTCTGACAAACAGTGGAGTAAGACTCATGTTTTTAACCTCTGTGGGGGTGTTCACAAAAGTACAGTAGGCTACTTGTGTTCAGTAGAGTTTCACTTGACAATTGTTAGAGTCATGTGAGGCCTCTAGTGGAGAGAATGTGAGGTTGAGTTTGAATTGAAAACCTTTATTGTCATTATACATCAGTACAACGAAATTATGTTGCTACTCCACTTGGTATACAATCAATAAATAGTAAAATAGTAAAAGCAATAAAACAATAAATAAAACCAACAACATCAATACAGAAAGTGCAAGAAATGCAAAGTGCAACAGTGAATGTTCATGAATGAGAGGGGGGCTGGGGGGGTTGTCATCTATATTTGTTTAAGTGTGTTATGACATTTGGGAAAAAGCTGTTTGTAAATCTGGTGGTTCTGGATTTGGTGGACCTATAACGCCTGCCAGAGGGCAACAGTTCAAACAGATGATGACCTGGGTGTGAATTGTCCTTGATGATGGTTTCTTCTCTGGAGAGAAGAAAGGAGTTGTTTACACTCCTGGGTGTAGATTAAAGAGCAGCATTGTAAATGGGAGATAGGTGGTGTCGTAGACCCCCTCCCCTATTAAGGGATGACTTTTCCACTTTTACATAGATGGCTTTTTCCTTCTCCTTTCAAACCATCTGTCCTCCCTGCAGTGACATGCAGTCAGGGGCGGCAGGTGAGGCAGTGCCTCACCTAGGCTGTCAGGGATAATTAAATTATTTAGTTAATCTAAGGTTAATTTTTTTTATTTCAGATACCTTTACCAAAGGGTTAAATGTGTCAGCATTTGGTGATTTTCATAGTCTAATAAACGCGACTCAACTGAGATTACCTCCGGCCAGGCAGCGGCTGTAGAAGCCACTCGCCGTCTCGTTGTTTTCAGAGCAGAGGCACAGAGCTGCTCTGCCTCTTCTGCCAATATGGTGTGTATGTGGCTGTTTGCACATGCGCAGTTTGTTCCCCCCATAGACTTTAGAGGTAAATTCATGCAAAATCACTGTTGCACATTCCCGTCGGGGGCAGTTTTTCAGCAAGCAGTCTCTGTATTTGCCTCTAAAACAACTCTGTCTGGTAACGTTGTGTTATTATCTCATAGTGTGGTGAATGTGCAGGTCACAACTTGTCTACCAGAGCGTGTGAAGTTGTTGGATTGTGTATTTGATGAGTTTGATGAGGGAAACCAAGAAATTTAATGAGCCTCCATAGCATAGCTCTGAGCAGCTCACGGCTCTGTTCCGCCTTCCTAAAAATAGCTTGCACCCACGATTAAAGGTAACAAACCTACTGCTATGACTATAGGGATAATGGCAATGGGCGAAATATTTTAGCCTCACTGCAAATTGACAAAACAAACATATTGTGATAGATTGCCTGACATAAATGGACAACAGCAAAGCATCAAAGGAGGTATCATGCTTTTATAGCTTGTGCTTTTACATTAGGCTACTTAAATAAAACTGTTGTAGCGCAGCCTGGCCTACAATAAACTTTTAAAGGGACAACGAGGAGTTTTGGAAAAGCGAAGTGTTTCCACACTACATTTATGAGCCTCTGCACCGTGAAATTCTTTGACCGGCGCAAGACAGACTCATGTTTTCATTCATCAAGAATTAAAGTCAGAGGTTGGAAGACGATCACATACCGTCGTAGTTCCCACCATAAACGGTGATTCGGCGGCGTTATTCCCATGACTCGCCACGAAACCGAAAGTAAAGAAACGCTGGTCGGCTCGCCCAGCATTTCCACCACCACTAATAATAACAAAATAACCATAGAGACAAAACCATAGATTTATCGAAAAATCTAATCAAATCAAATCAATTTATTTATAAAGCACATTTAAAAACAACCAAAGTTGACCAAAGTGCTGTACAGTTCAGTAAACACAAAATTACAAACAAGGTACAAAATACAGAATAGCCATGGCTGGGACAGCCAGAATGAAAAATGACACACACTTGAGACCATCAGGGACATTTAAAAAGGGCCCATTAACAAGTGTGGGTAGCGTAGATTCATCCACATTAATGAGAGACTTTTTTTTATAACCAAACAGAAACTCCTCGTTGTCCCTTTAAAACAAAAAACACAACAGAAAAACTCCCTTGTTTCTTATTGCTGGTTACATGTTATTCATTTCATTTCATTTCTTTATTGAATTGGGACAGTGCACATTCATCAACACTGACGCATTAAGCATCAGTAAATGTGCCGGACTTAGCACAACTGCTAAATTTCAGCCGTAGTCCCAAGGCAGGTTTCTAAAAAACATAAACACAGAAGACTTTCCGAGGAAAACCAGCATGTTGACTTAAGACAACTGCTGTGCAGAGTTACAACCTGACCTGCTCGACTGAAGATGTGCTCGGAAGGTATAGCTACTAGTTGCTGGATGCGCATATGTTTCCATGCCATGTTTGCAAGTAACGGGAACCTGCTTTCATTCACCTGCCACCATCTAAGGGGCCGCTCATCGACCGCAATTACATCTTGCACGTAAATGGCCATTTCAGCATGTGAGCGTTGCTCTAGCGTTGAGATGACTGTGAGGGCGACTCTGCTAAGGAGAGAACCCAGAGTTGGTTTCTTCTTAGCTGGTTGACTGGTTGTTCCCCTCTCTTCCTCCTCATCTCCCACCCTGATAGTGATCGACGTAAGGCTGTAATTGAAAGTGGAACCTTTGCTTTATTATTTTGCACTCTAACATGAGGCGCCCAAACTAACTCACTCTTGGTGCGTGAATCTGGTGGTTGTGGCTTGGGATGACTGACTCCACTTCCTGTCTGCTGTGTTTTCAGCTTCTCTCACAGACTAAATGGCTTCCAGATTAGAGGAGGATCTCTGCTGTCCGGTCTGTAAGGAGGTCTTCAGAGATCCTGTTGTTCTGCCCTGCAGCCACAGCTTCTGTAAAGACTGTCTGAACAGATGGTGGAGAGAGAAACAAGATCGACTGTGTCCAGTTTGTAAGACGGGATCTTCAAGACAACAACCACCTTGTAACCTGGTGTTGAAGAACCTGTGTGAGAGCTTCTTACTAGAGAGAGAGCAGAGATCTTCAGAGCCTCTCTGCAGTCTGCACTCTGAGAAACTCAAACTCTTCTGTCTGGACCATCAGCAGCCAGTGTGTCTCATCTGCAGAGATTCAGAAACACACAACAACCACAGATTCAGACCCATCGATGAAGCTGCTGCACAACTCAAGAAGGAACTTGAGGAAACTTTGAAGCCCTTGAAGAAGAAGTTAAAGGGTTTTGAAGAAGTTCAAGTGAAGTTTGGTCAAACAGCAGAACACATTAAGGTCCAGGCCCGACACACAGAGAGGCAGATTAAGGAGCAGTTTGAGAAGCTTCACCAGTTTCTAGAAGAGGAAGAGGAGGCCAGGATGGCTGCACTGAGGGAGGAAGAGGAGCAGAAGAGTCAGAGGATGAAGGAGAAGATGGAGGCTCTGAGCAGAGAGAGAGCAGCTCTTTCACACACAGTCAGAGCCACAGAGGACAAGCTGAGAGCTGAAGACGTCTCATTCCTGCTCAACTACAAGGCTGCAGTGGAAAGAGTCCAGCAGCGCCCCCTGCTGGAGGATCCACATCTGGACCGTGGAGCTCTGATAGACCAAGCCAAACACCTGGGCAACCTGACCTTCAACATCTGGAACAAGATGAAGGACATGGTCTCCTACAGTCCTGTGGTTCTGGACCCAAACACTGCTCATCCAAGACTCATCCTGTCTGAAGATCTGACCAGTGTGAGACTAGGAGACGAACAGCAGCTTCCTAACAATCCAGAGAGATGTCTTTGGTTCCCCTCTGTCCTGGGGTCTGAGGGTTTTAACTCAGGGACTCACAGCTGGGATGTCGAGGTTGGAGACAGTACATTATGGTTACTGGGTGTGTTAACAGAGTCTGTGCTGAGGAAGGGGAAGAAGATAGGGTCTGGATCATGGAAAATATTGTTCTATGAAGGTAAATACTTCAGAGCATGTTCACCATCAGGTCCAGTCATTTATCTCCCAGATCAGAAGTTCCAGAGGATCAGAGTGAATCTGGACTTCAACAGAGGAAAACTGTCGTTCTGTGATCCTGATACTAACACACACATACACACCTTCACACACACTTTCACTGAGAAGATGTTTCCATACATTATCACAGGTAATAAAGTCCCAGTGAAGCTGTTACCAGTGAAGGTCTCAGTGTCACACTGTCAGCCCTCCCCCCTCTTCCTCTCCCCCTCTCCTCCTCTTCCTCCTCCTCCTCTTCCTCTCCCCCTCTCCTCCTCTTCCTCCTCCTCCTCCTCTTTCAGAGTCGGGCAGACCGAGGAGGAGACGATGGAGTAGGAGGAGGGACTCTCCCCTCAGAGCGACCTCCCCCTACCGGGCCTTCAGGAGCTCCATGGAGCAGGCCAGCAACCCCACGGGCGCCGCCGTCACATCACCCATCGATATGATTATTACTATTGATGATGGCTGATAAAAAGTTCAGAGTTCTGATTCTTTGTCAGACCTCAAACGTCTCACTTAATCACAACTGTTGGAATGTCGAGTTTTACAGTGAAACTGAAGGAAGCTGTGATTCGTCATAAAGTTATGTTGAACTCTTTATAATCATTTTAATACATTTATGTTGAATAACTTCATTTAATGCTTCATATAACTCTTCTATAATCATCTTAATACATTTATGTTGAATAACTTCATTTAATGCTTCATATAACTCTTCTATAATCATCTTAATACATTTATGTCGAATAACTTCATTTAATGCTTCATGTAGGCTAACTCTTATATAATCATATTAATACATTTACTTCAAGTGACTTCATGTAATTTTTCATATAATTCTTCTATATTATCATTAATGAACCTTTGCACAAATTCATGCAGGACACGGAAGTTACAAGCCCCAGCTGACAGCCAGCCAGCCCATTATGGCGCTTTTCCACTACACTTTCACGGCACGGCACGGCACAGCTCGCCTCGGCTCGGTAAAGGTGCTTTTCCACTACAGCTGAGTTCTTCTAGTTCCTCCTCAGCGGGGCTGGGTCGGCACAAATTTCCGGGTTTGATTCTCATGTCGGACGTAGCGCTCGCGATTCTTCCAGCGAGGATGCTCTGTCCAATCAGTGGAAGGCAGTCGGCTGACGTCACGTTTTAGTATCGCTTCGGCTCGCTTGGAACCAGGGCCGAGGAGGTACTAAAAATGGTACCTGGTACCAGGTACTAGGGCACCTGGAAAAGCAAAAAAAGCGGGCCGTTCCTTGCTGCGCTAGTGGAAAAGCGCCATTAGTCTCTATCCAATCACACTCATTCACCCACAATAGGCGTCCTATTTCAATCTCGGCTGTCACACTGATCTCCCCTTCTACACCGCTGCACACAAAGCTGCCGCTGTCAAAGTTTGCCTCCGCCATCCCAGCCTCCACTTTCTCAGTGTCTCAGGCCCTGTTTACACGACAACGCTCACGGATGAAAACGGCAAAAATATTTTAGCGGATGTGCCTTCCGTTTAGACGGCGACAGCGTTTTGGGGGCTTGAAAACGCAAAAAGGTGAAACCACCCTCCAGAGTGGAAATCTTAAAAACGCTCCGCCGTTGCGTCCCCATGTAAAGGGTGAAAACGCAAAAGTCTGCTGGCGTACAGCCCACCCCACACCTTTCCGAAGAAAAAAAATGTTTCTTTTACTCTGTGGGACGGGAGACTTCCCATAACGGAGTGGGGGAGAAAGCAAGTGGGACAGGTCTGCCCAGTCCCTGAGACAGACACAGAGTGTAAACAACGTCAGCCAGTTCAGCACCATGGATAGTTTGGGGGGATGTTGTGTATAGAGGGTATGCGTTTACGTCACGTTGCCCTCGGCAACGCCCCGTTCGATCGGACTGAGTGGCAAAACAAGCGTCCCTCAACATGCTGGCGGATAGCGGTGGACTCATAAACTGGATAAAATATCTTATATCAAAACAAAGTGATGTCAAAAGGAAAACCGTCGGCTCCACGGACACTTCCTGTAACCATAGTAACACACAGTGTGAGCGCGGTACCTGCAGAGTGACTGACAGGCTGCTGTTACTGTGCAGAAGGACCAGATTACAGCTGTTACTGTCGTCCTGACCGTGACTCCCGACACTTAAACACGAGCTGCTTTTATTCTGAAAAACTCTGACCAGTCAAACTGTAGGATGTGTTAGAGGACTAATTGTTTGTCTAAACATCATAACTATGACACCTGAAACTGTAAACACAGCTGATCGATCAAAAAAAAAGACCGCTCCAGTGAATTTACTTTCCGTCATTGAGAACAGGTTCTTGAATGTAACTCGGTCAGAGTGAGACGTATCCGCAAGATGTCTAGCAGCTCTGTTAGGTCATGCATGCTTTACCTGCTGGCAAAGCTAGACATGTCAGACTTGTGTGGGCTCGGAGAAAATCGCTTCGTTACTTGCTCATTTTTAAACTTTGGCGGCTCTGCCACTCGTCTTTTTGCCACTCAGTGGACGTTCCACAGCGACTTCAGAGTACCGTGAAGTCATGTGCATACCCTCTATAATGTGGCACACTGCCACCTCGCTGCCTGGCGTGCGTACAACATTGATCCACAGTCACAGTCACAGTATGCACGCGGATTTCCTCCCCAAAAACGCTTGTCTAAACGCAGAATGAAAAGTGAGAACGCAACGCCACTTTTGTGTTTTCTGTTCAGATTGTTTACTACGCATAAACGTAGCCTCAGAGTCTAGAATCGCTCCATGTCTTCTCAGTGCTTTCATTCCACTCCGGAGGGTTATTTATTGCGCTCTTTAGAGCAACATAGCATACACTTGTCAATCCAGGGAGCTTCCGGAGTGGAGCCTTCAGCGCCTAACTGTATTCCATTTGTTGCAATAAATGGTTTTAATCAATGACGAGAGTGTTCCTTAATGAAATACATTTGTGTTGAATGGCCTCATGTAATTTTTCTTATAATTCTTCTTTAATCATATTAATACATCTATGCTGAATGACTTCATGTAATTCTTTTGTGAAAATGCTGTAATGTTTAAATTGTCTCTGTTTGATTTAATGTGAACCCCAGGAAGAATAGTCTCCATTTCAATGAAGACTAATTGGGATCCAAAAGAAACAATAAACTGTGGCATTACAACATGTTACAAACTGTGTCTCCTTGATTTTATAACTTTGTAGACAACTTTTTTTGTTTTGTTTTTTTACTCGCCTATGTGTTAATGTTTATCTGTAAAAGATCCTCGATGATGCTATTAACGTGAGTGATCTATAAATGTCCTTAAATTATTGAAAATACCACACTTGCTCATTCACCAACAATGCAGAGATGTCAGTTCTTGGGCGCTTTTACAATCAATCAATCAATATATTTTGTCCCAAGGGGGCGATTAATGTTGCAGTACCTAGAGCACTGGAAAAGAGAGTAACGACACGCATTGGTTCAATGGAAGCGCCTCCTGATGGAGGAATATGGGTACTGCAAAAGCGCCAAAGAACTGACATCTCTGCATTGTTGGTGAATGAGCAAGTGTGGTATTTTCAATAATTTAAGGACATTTATACACATAAATACAAAAAAAATAGTTATCTACATTAATGTTTCAATCTACATTTTGTAATAAACAAATTCTAAGTATAATTTGATATGACCAAGACACCTAAAAACAAAAGCACGGCCGTTTTCATCAATTTACAAGCAAGTGAGCAACACACATACATTGGAGTGAATGGGTTTTCTGGGCGCTTTTGCAATACCCATATCCTGCCACTAAGGGGCGCAAAACCCTTAAACCCTTAAACCCTTACCACGGGAGTCAATGGTGGTGTCGTTACTCTCTTTTACAGTGCTCTTGCAGTACCCATATTCCACCATCAAGAGGCGCTTCCATTAGACCAATGCGTGTCGTTACTCTCTTTAAGCTCCGCCCCCTTACCCGGGAAAACATCCCAGCTGCTTCCCCTTCATTCACAGCAGACTGACGAGGAGACGAGACCAAACTAACAACTTCCTGTGAGTCCAGCTACAACACTGCTGCTTCAACCTGCCGACACTCCACACTGAAGGTGAGTTTGATTAAAGTCTGGGGTTTGGTTTTCCATAGTAGAAGACTAGATGACTTTACTGGACGCTGCTGCGACGCCGCCATCTTGGTTCAGTCCGCTCCCTCCCTCAGAGCCTCAACCCTCTGGACTGGAGCATGGTCTACTAAAAATAACCAGGACTCACTCAGTTTTTCACCGATTTTCAAACGGTTTGCTTTGTTGTGAGCGTTAGAAATGCAGTTATGAGATTATGCTACTTAAAATTACTATTTATTATTTCAATCATTCACTTTTAATGAAAGTAATATTATGCAAAGAGTTAAAGTGTTACAATGACTGGATCACCATCTACTGTAGTGAAAGCAAGTTGTACTTTGTCTAATTATGATTATAATTAAATGTTAAATATTTAATAATAAGATCATAAAACGAATTTTAAATGTGACAAATACACAAAAAAGTAAGACATCAGGAAGGGGGCAGATACTTTTTCACGGGACTGACATAAAACGTATCTCACTTAGAGATGCTCACATTATTTTATTATTATTATTATTACATTTGACACTTCATGTAGCAAATATTCACACACCGAATAACGGTGATGCCATTTTCAGAGGTAATTGATTGGTCAGGAGGCGGAGCATTTATACCTGGCGATCTCAATCTGGAACATAACCTGCTCCAGACCGGTTTAGCTGTTCAGCATAAGTTATCATGAAGATGTAGGCCTGTCCAGGTAAGAGGTGACCCACCGTAGTGGAGGGAGGGGAGCCATGACTGACTCTATTTCCTGTCTTCTGTCTTTTCAGCTTCACTCACCGACTAAATGGCTTCCAGATTAGAGGAGGATCTCTGCTGTCCAGTTTGTAAGGAGGTCTTCAGAAATCCTGTCCTTCTGTCCTGTGGCCACAGCTTCTGTAAAGACTGTGTGAAGAGATGGTGGGAGGAGAAACAAGATCAACTGTGTCCAGTCTGTAAGACAAGGTCTTCAAGACAACAACCACCTTGTAACCTGGTTTTGAAGAACCTGTGTGAGAGCTTCTTACTAGAGAGAGAGCAGAGATCTTCAGAGCCTCTCTGCAGTCTGCACTCTGAGAAACTCAAACTCTACTGTCTGGACCATCAGCAGCCAGTGTGTCTCATCTGCAGAGATACAGAAACACACAAAAACCACAGATTCAGACCCATCAGTGAAGCTGCTTCTTATCCCAAGAGAAACCGTGAGGGAACTTTTAAGCTTCTAAGGATGTTCTTACAGGCTTTTAAAATGGATTGTAATCAAACAGCAGAACACAATAAGGTCCAGGCCCGACACACAGCGAGGCAGATTAGGGAGCAGTTTAACAAGCTTCACCAGTTTCTAGAAGAGGAAGAGGGGGCCAGGATGGCTGCACTGTGGGAGGAAGAGAAGCAGAAGAGTCAGAGGATGAAGGAGAAGATGGAGGCTCTGAGCAGAGAGGGAGAAGCTCTTTCACAGAAAGTCACAGCCACAGAGGACGAGCTGAGAGCTGAAGACGCCTCATTCATGCTCAACTTCAAGGCTGACGAGGAAAAAATCCAGCAGCTCGAACAGCAGATCAGCCTGCTGCGCAAGAATCTACAGCTGGAGCCAGGAGCTCTGATAGACCAGGCCAAACACCTGGGCAACCTGACCTTCAACATCTGGAACAAGATGAAGGACATGGTCTCCTACAGTCCTGTGGTTCTGGACCCAAACACTGCTGATGCATATCTCATCCTGTCTGAAGATCGGGCCAGTGTGATAGTAGGACGACACAAAGAGAGGCTTCCTGACAACCCAGAGAGGATGGATTCTTATGGCTCTGTCCTGGGCTCTGAGGGTTTTAACTCAGGGACTCACAGCTGGGATGTCGAGGTTGGAGACAATACATGGTGGTCACTGGGCGTGCTACCAGAGTCTGTGGAGAGGAAGGGAGACGACATACTGACTGAATCATGGAGAATATGTTTCAGTGCAGGTACATACTATGCACGTTCACCATCAGCTCCAAACATTAATCTCCCAGTGAAGAAGAAGTTCCAGAGGATCAGAGTGAATCTGGACTTCAACGGAGGAAAACTGTCGTTCTCTGATCGTGATACTAACACACACATACACACCTTCACACACACTTTCACTGAGACGGTGTTTCCATGTATTGGCAATTATAATGACCTGCCAGTGAAGCTGTTTCCAGCGAAGGTGTCGGTGACAGTGGAGCAGAGCAGTTAGGAGATAAAGAGGACGATCATTTTTATAATGTTGATTTCTTAAAGGGACAAGTCAGAGAATTGAACCTGTTAAACTGCACCTGTCCTCCTGCTGCCTCATTATTACAGCCCCCGTTTATTTCTCTCTGGCTTCTAAATTGTTCATTGTTTTCCCTTTTTCTTCTTCTGTGTTGTGAATGTTTGCTGTCGACCCTTTTACCTGTAAAACTACTTCAGTCATTTTCTCATGTTCATATTTGATTAGCTTTTATCGTTGCCACTGTTTATGGAACGATGTAAAATAAATTGATGAGAAGAAATAAAAAATAAACAACACTGCCTAATCCATCAGTTGATAATTGATTATATTCAGCAAACTTTGTCTGGTTTACATGATCAAGTTTCAATTCGAGGCATAGTGACTGTCAGCTGTCACACATGTAAAGAACAGAATCCATACAACACTACAGAAACAATAACAACAAATAGATAAAATGAAACCAATACATACAATGCAGACGCAGTACAGTGTAGATAGTATGTAAATGAACCAATGCAAATCCTAATCATGATTAATGGCTTAATGTATAAGATGCAGTGCTCATAACAATTGTCACTATAAATGTTGAATTACCACAGGCTCCATTATACACCTTTGTTGAGAGGCAGGCTTGTTCTCAGTTCCTCTGTAATAAATGTGATAGAGAAATTGGTACTTATGCATACATGTTTTGGAAATGCCCGAAGATACAAGGCAAGGCAATTTTATTTGTATAGCACCGTTTTTGTTTGTTTTGTCTCAAAGGGCTTTACATCCCATCATAACAACATCCTCTGTCCTTAGACCCTCACATCCACTGAGGAAAAACTCCATGGAAACCCTTTTAACAGGGAAAAATCGGAGAAACCTCAGGGTGAGCAACAGAGGAGGGATCCCTCACCCAGGACGGACAGACCGGACAGAGATGTTGTTACAGACAAGAAAACAGTTGGTTAACAGAGAGAGTGCAAGACACCAAGGCCAAACTACAAAGTACAACAGAAAATGACAGTTCAAAAATGTACGGAGAGCAGAGGAGAGAAGGGGAGGAGAGAGGAGGGGAGAGGAGAGGAGAGGAGGGGCGGAGAGGAGGAGAGGGGAGAGCAGAGGAGAGGAGAAGAGAAGAGAGGAGAGGAGAGGAGGAGAGGGCTCTGTGTAACCAGATGTGTCCCCAAGCAGTCTAGGCCTATAGCAGCGTAGCTATAAAATGGTTCAGAGCTACCTGAACCTAATGCACTGGAAAAGAGAGTAACGACACACATTGACTCCCGTGGTAAGGGTTTTGCGCCCCCTAGTGGCAGGATATAGGTGTTGCAAAAGCGCCCAGAAAACAACTGTAAGTTGATGAAAACGGCCGTGTTTTTGTTTTTAGGTGTCTTGGTCATATCAGATTATACTTTTAATTTGTTTATTACAAAATGTAGATTGAAACATTAATGTACACAACTGTTTTTTTTGTTTGTTTTTTACTCTCCTATGTGTTAAAGTTTATCTGTAAAGGATCCTCAATGATGCTATTAACGTGGATGATCTATAAATGTCCTTAAATTATTGAAAAGACCACACTTGCTCATTCACCAACAATGCAGAGATGTCAGTTCTTGGGCGCTTTTGCAAAACCCATATTCCTCCACCAGGCGGTCACATGTTTTATGTGGGATCTGAAGGAACATATTAATTTTCATATTTGATTTGATGTTTTACCCCTATTTTGCAGTTACTGTATTCTTGCTTTGTATTACTTGCCAAAAATGTGGCGCCATACCAAGGAAAAAGGCAGTAACTGCAGATTCTTCAAAAACTATTCTGTCACAACTTGTGCTCTAGGTGTGTTAGATACACAGTATTTGGACAAATTGGAACCATTTGTTTCCCTGAACATGGATATACCAAACCCAAAGTAATCTGACCATTTTAGGCCAATATTTTCCACCCGGAAGTTGATGATTTTATGTGGTGCAGTATCTGTTTCAGTAGGCTGAGAAGTGCCAACAGAATTTTGTTGTACAGTTGTACAATGACAATAAAGTCATCTTAGTCTAATAAACACAAAGTGCTGAATGAAATGAATAAATTGGACACGTTTAAAATGAGTAAACATTGAATAACTTTTACAAGGAATACAACAACTATCAACATATTTATTGTTAAATAAATTATTTTATTATGCCTCGCGGCAACCATTTACATAGTGTATTAAATCATTTATTTTATTATTATGTGGGTAGGAAGTGAATTCCACACAGAGGGGCAACTAAGAAAGTATTCTCCCTGGGACCGGTGCTCTATCTTGAAGGTTTGCTGGAGGGTGGCATTTACAAACCTGAGGGATTAGAAGGGCGTGTGTGTGTGTGTGTGTAGAGAAAGACACAGAACTAGAGACCAAATTATGTGGATTTATTCACAAAGAATGAAGAACAAACAAATAAACAGAGGACCTGACCCGAGGGAAAGAAAAGAACACAAGGACAAAGTGACTGGTCTAACAAAATGGCTGCTGAAAAACTATCAGAGGTGTATAAAGTACTTGAAAAAAAAAACTAAGTTATTATTATTATTAGATCAGAATAATGCATTTAAAGATAAACTGTAACCAGTGAGAGTGCATTCTCACGCAAGTAAAAGTAGACATACCATAACTGAAAATGACTTAAAAGTCACCCATAGGAAAATAACTTCGTCGTAAAGTAGCTCACATTAAATGTACTTAAGTATCAAAAGTATCTTGTGAAAAAATATACTCAAGTATCAAAAGTACAAGTACAAGTACAAAGTATTTAGCATAAAAAGAAGCAAAACAACCACTTGTTTTGCTCGTGTGTTGTTTTATTTCACTTTCAGGTGAATAGATGTGGAATGATGAAACCAAAAAACACCTGAGCAAACATGTAGAGTGAGTGAATCAAGTGTCTTGTGTCTGCCTGAGAACAGAACTATACTAAAGCAAGTGTCGACCGTAAATGACCATTAGTGGCCTGGGCGTTTAATACACTCAATCAACTTGGAGCCCAGGCGTTTATAAGAACCAGGCAGGTATTTGCAACAGGCACCATGCATGGCACTCTGGTACTCTGAACTCGAAGCAACCAATTAACAGCCGGTAAACTCTCTGTGAATCTGTCACTCAACGTAACCACCCCCTCTTTTACGAAGTCTTAACAATACTAAAACGGTTGTGGTAAAAAAAAAAAAAATCCCCCCACAGTGTTCACGGAGGTGGAAACTATCGGTAGAGACCATAAAAATAAAAGGCGCCAGGCTGTAAATATGTTTTTTAAGCTGTAAAGTCGGCTATTTTAACAAGGAGCTCAATTGGAGTTGCTCCCTTCTGGTCTCAGCCCCCAGAGGCCGGACGGGAACTGCAGCTTTTTGAACGCGGAAGTGGTCTTCACTTGTAGAACCCACAACTCCCCCCTTCAATCAATCAATCAATCAGGCTTTATTTGTACAGCAGATGGTGTGAACCCCAATAACGGAGCAAGTGTGTGATGTGGAGATAAATGAACGGAAATCTATTCTTGAACGTATGGGAAACACTGTGATTGCCATAATTTGCCATAATTTTCCAGAGGGAGGTCATTTCACAATTTTCCAGCATAATATTTGGGAAGGCTCAGCCTTCCCTAGCCTCCATTACGCACCGCCCATGGGCGGAGCTGAGGCACAGGCACAGGCTTTCCCACCTAGACATAGGGAGAGAGAAAAAGGAGAGAGAACACAACCAGACCCTGTTGAGAGAGTTGGACGTAACAGAGAGTGAGTGAGTGAGTGAGTGAGTGATTGTGTTCATTACTCGTCATCCTCCACAACATTGCTCACAGGCAAAGACGACCAGAACACCCTCCTGTTTGGTGGCATGAGAGGACAAAGATTGTCGATAATGTCTCTCTTCCTGGCCTCCTCAACCCCTATATCCCGTGGTCGCAACAGAGTGGGCACTTTCATCTTGAATTTCTTCAAGAGGAAATCCAATTCTGTGAAGTCGGTCTCCGTATGGGAGAGCTTGAAAAACAGACTCTTGGAGCCACGGCGCACCTGAATCTCTGCCATCTCCCCAAGCTTTGGTGCCAGTGCTTTTTTGACCTTGGTAGTGGAATGGCCATCCCTCCAATCCAGCACATTGGCATTCTCCAGTTGGACAACATCCACTTTCCTGGAGTTGGAGCTTGCCACAACACTGACAAAGTCCTCGAAGTCGTACACCACACCACCTGGACGGTTCCTCATCTGCTGCTCAACACAGTGATGGAAACTGTCAGCGCTCGTAAAAGTGTGTCCCCGCTCAAAGAACTTCAGGGTGATGTCCTTCAGTGAAGTGGTGTCACTGTTGACAAGAGTGACAAGTGAGGATAGCAGGCACCAGTTTTTATTTTGCACACTGCAATTGTCCACCCAGAATATGGTGTGGCGTACATCCCTCTCCTTCTCCAATGCTGTGACATATGCTGATGTTATTTCTGCTGCACTTCGCCCTGCTGTTCCCTCGTGCCACAAGACAGAGATGGTGTTCTCTTCGTTTTTTCTCTTTCCCACTGAGGCAAATGTCTCATGGTATGTCACAATGCGGCGAGTAAATACAGAGGACTTGACTCCTGGCATGCGTGGCAGCATTATGACCTTCTGGAGGGCCACACTCCTAACTGACGCGTCGTCTGGCCAGTCCCTTTCTGCATCTGCCTGGTAGCAGCTGCAGCTCTCCAGGGCAGACTCCTTATGTTTTTGCCACCTTTGGCACTCCGGGCAATCTGTGTTTGCATTCTCTCCTGTGTGGCCTTTCACATGTTCAGCATGTTCCAAACAGTCCTCACATTCCTCCTCCCCAAGTTTGGCGAAGCTGATTTTCTTATCTTTTACAACCTTTTTGTACGTTTCATATGAGCAGGCGTTTCCTTTATCCAGGTAGTCTGAATGCATCATCTTTATTGTAATGTCACTGGGGAGGTACCGCCGATGTGGGGCATGCTCCTGTCTGTAGTGGCTCACACAAGAAAGGAAGGACTCAATGTGCTCATCAAGGGTCTTCACCTCCAGCTTGTTGACTGCAGCCTGCCTTCCTCTCTGGTCCGTGGGTGGAGCCAATGGCTTGGTGTTCGATTTGCCCATCATGGAAATGACTAGACGGTCATTTTTTGGGTTGTAGCCCAATGTAGAGAGGAAAAATATCTTACAGACCTGTCTTGGTGTTCCTTTGTCGTCTTGCAGTTGGTATATGAATGAACGGCCACGGCGACTTTCTGGGCCAGCTGTCATTCTTTTGGTTGGCAGTGGGGTTATTGAGTTAACCATCCATGATCTTTTTTCTGCATCCGTCATCTCCCAGTATTTACTCCATATGTCCCTCCGCCTTTCGTCTGAAATGTGCTCTTTACACTTTCTTCTACATTTGTCTCCACATGGCTCTTTCATTGGTGGACATGATTTGCCTTTCCTCCCTTCCGTCTCAGGCTGTGGCCCTGGCTCTTGACCTCCTTCCACTGAGTCTCCAAGTTCCACTTCAGTCAAAGTCATCGTCGGAGTATGGTTTGGGGTTGGTACATAGTCTGGGTCTGTAATGTCATCGTCATACAGGTTGTCCACGATGGTCCACTCCATCTCTTCAGCAGGTGGTAGGTCTTTCTGCCTCTTTGATGGAATTTCTTCACCTACATCTTAAATGAAAAAGACAGAAAATCAGTGGCATGTATGTAAAACCACAGTAGTGCTCAAATAAATGAATGTAACATTGCATACAATAATACATATGATAGATCTGTCTGTCTGTCTGTCTGTGTCTATCTGTCTCTGCCTCTTGTCTTTTTGCCACCCAGAGAGCATTCTGCAGTGACATCTGAGTACCGTGACGTCATATGCATACCCTCTATAGAAGAGAAACACACATTTCAAACTCAACTCAAACTCAAAAGTACTTTATTATTCCGTTAGGAACTTCAGGACCACTGACTTGTATCATCAGAACAGACTTGTGATTTTCAGCCTCCTTTCATATTTAATAGAGGAGGGACAATACCTAATACTTTCAGTCAGTCAGTCAGTCAGATAGAGGCTAAAAACATACTATTTTCATGAAGAGTGGAAAACACCGCTTTGTTTTACGATCGTAAAGAATTAATGTTACACAACATGAGTAGCTCTCGGCCATTTTCATTTTGTGAAAGTAGCTCTCAGAAGGAAAAAGGTCCCTGCCCTATAGTCATAGCAGTAGGTTCGTTACCTTTAATTGTCGGTGCAAGCTATTTTTAGAACGGCGGAGCAGAGCCGTGAGCTGCTCAGAGCTACGCTACGGAGGCTCATTATGGGATTTCTTGGTTTCCCTCATCAAACTCATCAAATACACAATCCAACAACTCCACAACGCTCGGTGGACAAGTTGTGAGCTGCATATTCACCACACTATGAGATACCGTAATTATGCTGGTGGATGGAGATGTGGCATCTCTTCAGCACGAGTGGGCTGGGGTCGCAGCGCTTCACCGCATGCCTCTTCTCCACCGTGACCACATCGATCTCCTCCTCTTCCTCCTGGTCCTCCTCTTCCTCCTGGTCCTCCTCATCCTCATCCTCATCCTCATCTCCATCCTCATCTTCTGTAACAACAACAAAAAAAACCACCACAGTCACACTCTGCTCCATCATCAAAGCTGTAATCATTGACTTAAAATGCAGTGGCACAGTTAAAGCAGATAACAGCGGCACGGCCGTTTCGGCTAATGCTGTGTTCAAGGCAGGCTTTTGAAACCGTAAGTTACAGCTTCAAGTCACAACTACGACTTGGTAGCGTTCCAGGTAACCCGTAGCTCGTGTTTTTACCGTCCTGTTGTCTGTGAAAGTTCCCTATAACGGCCACTCGTAACTTCCGACCCGTGAACTCGTACCAGATCGAACTGGTATGACTTCACAGGAAGGAAAAACACAAAGTACGAGTTTCCTTGAACGCACCATGAGTTAGCAGCCCCCGCCCTTGTCAGGCATCAATTGGTCCTCGTGCTACGTCACCACATTCACGCGCATCCCTTGGCTGCACACACAGCCCTTCATGCCGTTCTCTCCCCTCATTGGATAACACTTGTATCCCACAAGGAAAATTTTCTCCTCGGGTTACAGCAGAGCAGAGTGACGGAGAGACTCGTGTTTAGGCTGAAATACTTCATGTAAGTGATTGCTGACGGAAAATAGGACTATTTAGGACTTATATTAACAAAAACATTCCACTGATATCTGCTTTAAGTGATGCAAGGGGTACAATCTCTGCAGCCCACTCCCCACTCCCCTTCCACTAGGGCTGACCCGATTATCATATTTGGATAATCGAAGCTTCGCGGACACAAAATCGATTTAAATCGAAGCTTCGACAGCCGGGGGGGGGGGGGGGTTGCGACGGCGGCAACCGTAACGTCTGACCGGGGGGCGCGATCATAGCGGAAATAATGAACAATGAAAGTAATGGCAAACAAACACTGCATATCTCCAAAATCAGGCAGGTTTCCAGGATTCCAAGTCGCCTACTCATTTTAATGTAACAATTGCAGATGAGAACCGGTGTCAAAAAGGAAAAAAGGAAGGAAAAAAAACAATCGATCACGGACTTCATGATCGATTACCATGCCAACGAACGAAGCTTCAAATTTTTTGGGTCAGCCCTACCTTCCACATCAGTTGATTGCTGAACATGCAGCCACACACTAAAGCCAATCCAACAACATGACATGTCTGCATGTCTATACTGCCCTACAAAGCAAAAAGGCAGTAACTACCCAGAGTTCTGAACAGAGAAAAATGACTTTAAAGTTATCCTGTTGTCCAGCCTAAGTAGTTGTAGGTAGATTATTGGACATGTGGCAGTTTTGTTACTTTGTATTAGCTTATTCTTTGTACATATTAATTTTCATATTTGATTCGATGTTTTACCCCTATTTTGCAGTTACTGTATTCTTGCTTATGTTTTACTTGCCAAAAATGTGGCATCATACCAAGGAAAAAGGCAGTAACTGCAGATTCTTCAAAAACTATTCTGTCACAACTTGTGCTCTAGGTGTGTTAGATACACAGTATTTGGACAAATTGGAACCATTTGTTTCCCTGAACATGGATATACCAAACCCAAAGTAATCTGACCTTTTTAGGCCAATATTTTCCACCCGGAAGCTGTTCTGGTGCTGAAATTGCTGCTTAAAGTGTCTTACATTGCTAAGCTGTATCGAGGCCAAAATGGGGACAATTTGTTTTGAATAGGACCACATTATTATGTGTGAGTATTATAATATGTATCTGGGTGTTTCTATATCTGTAATGTATCTACTATACCTACAACAAATCACATTAATGTTGAAGTACTGCAAAACAACTTAAAGGTTAGGTCTGGAGTTTTGTGCCCAAAAATAAACATTAGACTTGTACAAATGAAATCCGTCTTAATCATCACCTATTGGCTTCTAGTCCTGTGTGGTGGGGGCTGTGTCTGCAGCCCTCCTTCCTCCTGCCTGTATTTTGGTCTTTTGCTCTGTTTTGTTCAGGTTTTGTTGTGCACGTGGACGTTTCTGGGTGGAGCTAGAGAGTCGCCAGAGAGAGCATAGATATCTATGGCGGGAGAGTCGGTATTTTCAGCCAATGACGGAGCTCAGGTGAAGCTCATAAACTGTAAAAAGAATGGACGTAGCGTCCGTGACGTCACCCATTGGTTTTGGTGAGTCTGTTTTGTGCCGCTACTACGGGGGTTTGAACCGCGCCATGTTGGATTCTACTTGCCATATTTGGAGCGGTGCGGCCGTTGGCCGGCCGAGAGCCTGCCCACCGGCCTCGTAGCAGCGGTCTCCGGACCTGTCACTCAACGGTTCTGCGCCCTAATTGGCCAGAACTTTAAACCTAATATTAGTAAAACGGTAGAGTTTAAAAAAAATTCACCCCCCTCAGAGTGTGTGCGGGGGTAGAAACTATCGGTTGAGACCAAAAAAATAAAATGTACCAGGCTGTAAATATGTTTTTTTAAGCTGTAAAATCGGCTATTTTAACATGGGGCTCAATTGGAGTTGCTCCCTTCTGGAGCCAGCCCCCAGCGACAGCCGGGGGGATTGCAGTTTTTTGAACGCGGAAGTGAGCTTCACTTCTCAGACCGACAACTGCCCCCTTGGTGAAGCTACGTGCAGCAGAGTAGGAGGCTCAGAGCTGCTAGCTGCACTAGCTGTCTCTGATGCTAACGAGTGCTAGCAGCTACCACGTCTCTCTCTGTCTCAGCAGCAGCAGTCACCGCAAAGAAAAAGAAATACAGTCTGAGTGAAGCGCTGGAGCCGCAGACCGATTCCCCACCGTCACCGACACTGGTAACAAGTATGAGGACCGTTGTAGTGAGCTAGCTCTATGCTAACTTCGGCTAGCAGTAGCGGTTAGCATCCACCGCTAACACCCGCTTCCTAGCTCACAACAACGGCATAAAAACATACACGGAGGCTCCCGGTGTTGGCGAATCGTCGGCTAATCGGCCCACGGCTCCAGCGCTTCTTTCGGACTGCATTTCCTTTCCTTTGTTGTCATGACAACTGCTGCTGTCTGGGGCAGGAGGCTACACAACTTAGCCCGAGAGGAGGGGCCCAGTTTCAATGTTTTGTTTACAAACTGCAACGAACAAAACTCCAGACCCTACCTTTAACTTTAAAGCAATATATAGGTAAGTTAGGCTAACTCCAATCCAACAGAAGCAAAACAAAACAATTTTGCCTTAGTTTTTCTAAGGCTTTTCCGCTCTTGTGATGATAACTAAGATAACAACTTGATGATTTTATGTGGTGCAGTATCTGTTTCAGTAGGCTGAGAAGTGCCAACAGAATTTTGTTGTACAGTTGTACAATGACAATAATCATTTAGTATCATCAGAACAGACCTGTGATTTTCAGCCTCCTTTCATATTTAATAGAGGAGGGACAATACCTAATACTTTCAGTCAGTCAGTCAGTCAGATAGAGGCTAAAAACATACTATTTTCATGAAGAGTGGAAAACACCGTTTTGTTTTACGATCGTAAATAATTAATGTTACAAAACATGAGTAGCTCTCGGCCATTTTCATTTTGTGAAAGTAGCTCTCAGAGGGAAAAAGGTCCCTGCCCTATAGTCATAGCAGTAGGTTTGTTACCTTTAATTGTCGGTGCAAGCTGTTTTTAGAACGGCGGAGCAGAGCCGTGAGCTGCTCAGAGCTACGCTACGGAGGCCCATGGGATTTCTTGGTTTCCCTCATCAAACTCATCAAATACACAATCCAACAACTCCACAACGCTCGGTGGACAAGTTGTGAGCTGCACATTCACCACACTATGAGATACCGTAATTATGCTGGTGGATGGAGATGTGGCATCTCTTCAGCACGAGTGGGCTGGGGTCGAACCGCTTCACCGCATGCCTCTTCTCCACCGTGACCACATCGATCTCCTCCTCTTCCTCCTCCTGGTCCTCCTCATCCTCATCCTCATCTCCATCCTCATCTTCTGTAACGTCAACAAAAAAAAACAACAACAGTCACACTCTGCTCCATCATCAAAGCTGTAATCATTGACTTAAAATGCAGTGGCACAGTTAAGTGATGCAGGGGGTACAATCTCTGCAGCCCACTCCCCACTCCCCTTCCACTAGGGCTGACCCGATTATCATATTTGGATAATCGAAGCTTCGCGGACATAAAATCGATTTTAATCGAAGCTTCGACAGCCAATGTAACAATTGCAGATGAGAACTGGTGTCAAAAAGGAAAAAAGGAAGCAAAAAAAACAATCGATCACGGACTTCATGATCGATTACCATGGCAACGAACGAAGCTTCAAATTTTTTGGGTCAGCCCTACCTTCCACATCAGTTGATTGCTGAACATGCAGCCACACACTAAAGCCAATCCAACAACATGACATGTCTGCATGTCTATACTGCCCTACAAAGCAAAAAGGCAGTAACTACGCAGAGTTCTGAACAGAGAAAAATGACTTTAAAGTTATCCTGTTGTCCAGCCTAAGTAGTTGTAGGTAGATTATTGGACATGTGGCAGTTTTGTTACTTTGTATTAGCTTATTCTTTGTACATATTAATTTTCATATTTGATTCGATGTTTTACCCCTATTTTGCAGTTACTGTATTCTTGCTTTGTATTACTTGCCAAAAATGTGGCATCATACCAAGGAAAAAGGCAGTAACTGCAGATTCTTCAAAAACTATTCTGTCACAACTTGTGCTCTAGGTGTGTTAGATACACAGTATTTGGACTAATTGGAACCATTTGTTTCCCTGAACATGGATATACCAAACCCAAAGTAATCTGACCATTTTAGTCCAATATTTTCCACCCGGAAGCTGTTCTGGTGCTGAAATTGCTGCTTAAAGTGTCTTACATTGCTAAGCTGTATCAAGGCCAAAATGGGGACAATTTATTTTGAATAGGACCACATTACTATGTGTGAGTATTAGATTAATGTGTATCTGGGTGTTTCTGTATCTGTAATGTGTCTACTATACCTACAACAAATCACATTAATGTTGAAGTACTGCAAAACAACTTAAAGGTTGGGTCTGGAGTTTTGTGCCCAAAAATAAACATTAGACTTCTACAAATGAAATCCGTCTTAATCATCACCTATTGGCTTCTAGTCCTGTGTGGTGGGGGCTGTGTCTGCAGCCCCCCCTCCTCCTGCCTGTATTTTGGTCTTTTGCTCTGTTTTGTTCAGGTTTTGTTGTGCACGTGGACGTTTCTGGGTGGAGCTAGAGAGTCGCCAGAGAGCATAGATATCTATGGCGGGAGAGTCGGTGTTTTCAGCCAATGACGGAGCTCAGGTGAAGCTACGTGCAGCAGAGTAGGAGGCTCAGAGCTGCTAGCTGCACTAGCTGTCTCTGATGCTAACGAGTGCTAGCAGCTAGCACGTCTCTCTCTGTCTCAGCAGCAGCAGTCAGTACCGCAAAGAAAAAGAAATACAGTCTGAGTGAAGCGCTGGAGCCGCAGACCGATTCCCCACCGTCACGACACTGGTAACAAGTATTAGGGCCGTTGTAGTGAGCTAGCTCGATGCTAACTTCGGCTAGCAGTAGCGGTTAGCATCCACCGCTAACACCCGCTTCCTAGCTCACAACAACGGCATAAAAACATACACGGAGGCTCCCGGTGTTGGCGAATCGTCGGCTAATCGGCCCACGGCTCCAGCGCTTCTTTCGGACTGCATTTCCTTTCCTTTGTTGTCATGACAACTGCTGCTGTCTGGGGCAGGAGGCTACACAACTTAGCCCGAGAGGAGGGCCCCGTTTCAATGTTTTGTTTACAAACTGCAACGAACAAAACTCCAGACCTTTAACTTTAAAGCAATATATAGGTAAGTTAGGCTAACTCCAATCCAACAGAAGCAAAACAAAACAATTTTGCCTTGCCTGATGATAACTAAGATAACAAGTTGATGATTTTATGTGGTGCAGTATCTGTTTCAGTAGGCTGAGAAGTGCCAACAGAATTTTGTTGTACAGTTGTACAATGACAATAATCATTTAGTATCATCAGAACAGACCTGTGATTTTCAGCCTCCTTTCATATTTAATAGAGGAGGGACAATACCTAATACTTTCAGTCAGTCAGTCAGTCAGATAGAGGCTAAAAACATACTATTTTCATGAAGAGTGGAAAACACTTTTTACGATCGTAAAGAATTAATGTTACAAAACATGAGTAGCTCTCGGCCATTTTCATTTTGTGAAAGTAGCTCTCAGAGGGAAAAAGGTCCCTGCCCTATAGTCATAGCAGTAGGTTTGTTACCTTTAATTGTCGGTGCAAGCTGTTTTTAGAATGGCGGAGCAGAGCCGTGAGCTGCTCAGAGCTACGCTACGGAGGCCCATGGGATTTCTTGGTTTCCCTCATCAAACTCATCAAATACACAATCCAACAACTCCACAACGCTCTGGTGGACAAGTTGTGACCTGCACATTCACCGCGCTATGAGATACCGTAATTATGCTGGTGGGTGGAGATGTGGCATCTCTTCAGCACGAGTGCGCTGGGGTCGCACCGCTTCACCGCATGCCTCTTCTCCACCGTGACCACATCGATCTCCTCCTCTTCCTCCTGGTCCTCCTCTTCCTCCTGGTCCTCCTCATCCTCATCTTCATCTCCATCCTCATCTTCTGTAACGGCAACAAAAAAAAACACCAACAGTCACACTCTGCTCCATCATCAAAGCTGTAATCATTGACTTAAAATGCAGTGGCACAGTTAAGTGATGCAAGGGGTACAATCTCTGCAGCCCACTCCCCACTCCCCTTCCACTAGGGCTGACCCGATTATCATATTTGGATAATCGAAGCTTCGCGGACATAAAATCGATTTTAATCGAAGCTTTCACAGCCAATTGAACAATTGCAGATGAGAACCGGTGACAAAAAGGAAAAAAGGAAGGAAAAAAAACAATCGATCACGGACTTCATGATCGATTACCATGGCAACGAACAAAGCTTCAAATTTTTTGGGTCAGCCCTACCTTCCACATCAGTTGATTGCTGAACATGCAGCCACAGACTAAAGCCAATCCAACACCATGACATGTCTGCATGTATACCCTGCTGGAAACCCTACTGCTAATCACGGGAATTAAAACATCAACTGTTCCCTCTAATTATCACAACATTGGCTGACATGGAGCTCCATTGGATGCACAACCCTCCACACTCTTCAGAGAGGAGATATATACCTATTCCTAAATTTGCATGGACGGGTTCGTGGAACACAACTCACCTGAGTCACTACAATAACAACTGTTGCTGCCGCTGTTTGGTGGCGTGTCCAGTGTCAAATCCGGGAAAACCACCGATGGATCAATGCACTCCGACGGGGATAGGTTGAAGTCTGGCAGGTAGCTGCTGTTCATCCTCCACGGTGTAGCACCGGCGGGATCCGAGCTGTCAACGGCCGCCGCCGCCGCCGCCGACTCTTTTGTGGCGGCGTGCAGGGAGGCAAGCCTCTCGGAGACCACTTTCTGCAGCTTGGCTACCATGAAGGAGCCGCTCCACATGCTCCACATGCAGTCCTGGATGATGAAAGACTGGGAGTAGTCGGCGTCGCAGGTGATGCTCTGGTTGACCACATCATCGCCCAGCTGATCCACCGCGGATGGGAAGACGGGGCTTGACAGGGACAGCCGGCGGCGGCTCGGGGAGAGGGGAGGGGTCGGCAGTTCCAATGTCGGAGGCTGAAGCTGCTGAGAGGAGAAATCCTCCTCCTCGTTATCATGGTAGAAACACGGTTGCAGAGAGTCGTAGTCATAGTTTTTACTCGCTAAACTTGAATTCAGCTGCATGTGTCCGGCGTGTGTGTCCTTATAGCGGAGCTGTGTGGAGAGGAGAGAGCGATTAGTGGGTGTTGTTTAAGATATACATATAGTGACCTCCTGAAACAATGAAAAGAGGTAATAGAACGCAAAGAAGGAGGGAGATTATTCCAATCAAATGGGGCTTTATATTGAAATGACCTTTTACCAACCTCTTTTGAGAATGTAGGAACAAAGAAAAAAGGGAAGTTCATGTGTCTAAGTGGGTATGGCGAATTATATGGAATCATAAGTTCTTTTAAATAAGGAGGACAATTAAAATGAATACATTTGAAAAGAAAATGAAACCAATGAGATTGCCTTCTTGATTTGGGTTGTAACCAGTTCAATGAATCAAACAAAATGAGACAATGATGAGTTCTAAAAGGACATCTCAGAACAAATCTACATAAGGAATTAAATAATATAGTCAGAGATTTAAGATGAGTGTCAGAGGTGTTTTGATAAACAATATCAACATAATCAACAAGTGGTAGTATCAGTTGTGTGATTAACCTTTTTCTGACAAACACATTTGCTTGTCCTTAAAAATGGACAGAGGTTTATTTATTTATGGATATATGTCTATAGGCATATGTATTGTTGATGTTGTGTGTTCTATGTATATGTTTGTTCAGGGACCCCCTTGAAAATGAGATGCTACGTCTCAAGGGGCTATCCTTTCATAAATTCAAATAAAAAAAAAATGCAAATAAAATCAAGTAAACATTTTTTCCTGTAAACCAAGGGCAGGCACATTAGCAGCAGTAAAACAGTAAACAAAACAAATATTAAGTGCATTTGTGACATTCAGTGGTCAACTTTTTTTTTTTTTATATATATATAAACTTTATTTACACAAAGTAGTGTACAAGGCAACTGTCAATACGAACACAGAATGCTCGAGGTAATGCACTTTGGGAAAATAACAAAACAAAGAAAAAAACAACAACATAATAATGACAATAGTGCATGAATCAAGTAAGAGAGCAACAGAGTGGAAATGCTATAATGCTCATATTTACATTATGACAGGTATTAAAAAAAATCATAAAAAATATTAAATGTGTTAAAACACAATAAAAAGAGGTGTGTGTCGTAGAGCAAGCTTAGACCTACCATCCTGTGTTGATTCTGAGCCAACAGGTCACATGACCTGGGAGTTATTGAGCTATAATGCTCATAATTACAGTATAAAACACATTAAAAATTCATAAAAAAATATTGAATGTGTTTGAATGCAATAAAAAGTGGTTGCTCTATGACACACACCAGCCAAAAGAATCTGAATTTTTATGAATTTTTAATACCTGTCCTAATGTAAATATGAGCATTAGAGCTGAACTCCCAGGTCATGTGGCCTGTTGGCTCGGAATCAACACAGGATGGTAGATCCAAGCCTGCTCTATGACACACACCTGTTTTTATTGTGTTTGAACACATTTAATATTTTTTATGAATTTTTAATACCTGTCATAATGTAAATATGAGCATTATACTGCCATACTAAAGCCAGTAGCCGCAGTAACTACGTAAACAGTGAAACTGAGAAAAATGGCTTTAAAGTTTTTTGATTTGCCTTCCAAATGTGTTGTAGGTAGATTAGTGAAAATACACAGATTTGACAGGTTTTCATGAAGTAATATTAATGCAATTAAATATATGACCACATATTTTACATTTTACCCCTAAAAAGCAGATACTGCGCTCTGGTGCCAGTTTCCTTAGACAGGTAATGCTGAGGCAAAGTGCAGTAACTACAATGTTGTTGTTTTCTTCCAGCTTTCATTACTTTACTATCTTTGGCCACCTCAAAAATGATTAATAATTTGACAGTACAAACTTTAGTGAGCTAACATTTAATGTCCAGTGTTTAGCTAAAGTGTTATGTGCTTGTGCTAACCTGCCTAAGCCAATGTTAGCTAGCTACTGTAACTGGCTGGCAGTGTAGGTAGCCTAATAGAGAGCAGTAACTGCAGCTGAAGTACAGGGAAACAGATACAGAGTGCAGTAACTGTAGTTACTGTAGTTACTGCGGTTTGGCTCAGTCTCAAGAGTGATTTTGTAGTTAACTTACTGCAATTTTTCATGTAAAGAAAGAAGAAGACCGCACACTAGTTTTGCTCCCGTGACAATTTATTGTCACACATCAAGTGGTACCGTTTCGGGCTCAGCCCTTCATCAGACATGACATTTTCATTCTGCCTTTGAGCACGTCATGTGTTAATGTTTTGACCTGCTGCAAACTACTGTTGACTATAAGAGCAACGTTTTTACTGATATTGTAGCGTCCGACCCAACAACATCATCTCTCAGCTCTCACTTCTTCTTTCTCTGCTCCTCTCACTCACCCACCTACACACTCACACACACACTTCCTCACACTCACCCCGGCCCCTCAGTTTCTCATCCAACCAAACCCCTACCTGCCCGCATTATAGCCTACATATATTTACTAAACTGCTGTGGAAATGTGAGGCGTCCGCTCCACAAACCCATCCCCGGTCTTACCTTGTCGACTTAAAACTGGCGACCAAAGAAGACGAAGGGGAAACGACCCAAAAAGCAGCGCAGGAAAAGAGCAAAAGAGCAAGAAAGTTATTCCAGTGCGAAAGTAACATTAAATCCTTGAGCTGCGTGAGCGGCTGCACCTACAGCAGCCCGACGAGGACGGAGGTCTGTCATATAGAAGGCTACGTAGAGCGTTTAAATAAGTTCCCTGCGGCTCTTTTATACAGTCTGTTATGTTAGTCTACGCCCCTTCCACCGCAGTAACTACACAACAGACTGTAGTAGCCGGAAGTGGGTAGAGCTCTGGGCCTGTCCCAATAATATGCACCATCACACTTACACACTTGGGCACTTGGCGTGTGTGCGTTCATGTTCTTAGTGTCAGTGCTCAGTGTGTCCCGTTTCTCCAACGACTGAAAGTGCAGCAGCTTGATTCGCACTTTACCCACACTTATGGTAAGACTTTGGCCAAGTATAAATCCCACAATGCACCACGGTGAAGTCCGCCGTCACCCAGAGCCACAAGCCCGTTTAGGAAATGGGATTGAATTAATCTCAATAAAATGAAATTAACTTTCTATCTCATAATTATGACTTTTTAATGTCATATTTTATATTCATCATGCTCTGTTCATGTTTCTATTTTTTCGTTTTTCTTGTTTGTTTTATTTACAGAGTTGGGCTTACACATGTATGATCTGAATCTTGCGCATAGAGACACTTTAGGAGTAGATGAGATGTGATCCAGCAGCACTGTTTATTAAAACTGTTGCTGTGTGTGTGTGTGTGTGTGTGTGTGTGTGTGTGTGTGTGTGTGTGTGTGTGTGTGTGTGTGTGTGTGTGTGTGTGTGTGTGTGCGCGCGCGTGCGTGCGTGTGTGTGTGTGAGAGAGAGAGTGTGTGTCGTAGTTGTGCTACTGTGCGCAATGGCACAGGCTGCACTTGTCAAGTGTGTCCCGATTGCTTTTAAATCTCCCCCCACACGATTGGCCACTTAATCCATGCTTGCACATAGGCTACGTTCCGCCGGCAAAACGACACCAAAGTGTGTGCGTAACCAAGAGTATACACAGGACTGAATACAGTTAGATGAAATAAGTGTATACAATACACAACCAAACAATCATAAATACGCCAGGGGATGACAGCAAGACAGAAAAAACATAAACTTAAATAAATATTTTGTAAAGCTTACAAAGATCATACGTTTTAACAGCTTTTTTATTCTCACAATCACAGAGGGAGGAGATATATTGACCAACATATGCAGACAGTTCCAAGAAGTTTGGCTTCTTACCAGAAAATTTAGACTTATGTAGGCTATATAAAATTTGGATAAAATAATTAACAAATTAATCATATAAAACTGAGGATTTAGTTTTTTATCATATTCGGTGTAGCCAAACAAAACATTTTTCCAGCATAAATTAAACTGGGGATAAATATGATCACTGATAAAGCGTGCCAGTCTGCTCCAAAGTTGTCTGGTGTGTGGGCCAGACCATAATAACTGAACCAATGAACCAAGGTTTCATTGACAGAGACACAGTGGGTCACATCAATGTCCTTCTCCTTTAATGATTAGTTGGGTAAAATCTATGAAGTATTTTAAATCGCACTGAGCCAAGTGTGGAGGAATGGGACAGCCCCGACGACGTAGCGACGTAGTGACGTACAGTGTGCGACGTCGTGCTGTCGCCACGTCATCCGACGCTCCGTCATCACCACCAACAACATCAAACATGGCGGCGTCTGTGCGGGAGAAGCAGGCAGGTCAGTCAAACTGGTTTTTCTACCGGTACCGGCTTCATTTAACGGTGAAAGGCGTCGGTAACGGGCCGCGGGGGGTCCGACCGAGCCCGGGGCCGCGAGGGGCCGTTTGTCCGGGGCTGTCAGAACTCGAACCGGGGGGAACGAACCGGTGTAACTTAGCTACATCCTGTGAAACGAGCTGATTAACGTGTTTCTGTTTCACCACAGAGAGAATAAAAGTCCAAGCTGTGTTTCTGTTCACACCGACAGAGAGTAGTTAGTTACGTTACCTCACCGGGCTGGTAACGAGCTCACCGGGGGGACCGGCTGCTCAGCCGCTTAGTTCCCGGTAACTTAACGGTAGAGTCAGCCGGGTAGAGTCCATGGTAGCCCGGTGCTAACCGCGAATAACGCCGTTATCCTGAAGAAATGGTGAAGGTTTGAAGCTGTGTCAGGATTTCTGGAGCTGACAAACAGTCTGAATTAACCCGGGTTCATTTAATCTCACGGTTTCATTTGGTAAAGTCGTTTTTTTCATTAACAGGAGTTATTATCAGTGGTGGACAGTAATGGAGTAAATTTACTTGAGTACTGTACTTAAGTACATATCCAGAGGATTTGTAGATTTCTTTGGTACTTATTACTCTTACTTAAATACATTTCCAAGACAAATATTTTTACTTTTACACTGCAAAAACTCAAAATCTTACCAAGAATATTTGTCTTATTTCTTGTCAAAATGTCTCAATTTTAGTCAAAACTACTCTCTTTCCACTTAAAATAAGACTCATCACCTAAAAATTAACTTGTTTTTAGATCATTTTCACTTGTTTCAAACAAATTTTCACTTGAAATAAGTAGAAAAATCTGCCAGTGAAAGCAAGTTTTTTGTGCTTGTAATAAGAAAGAAAAACTTGCTCCACTGTCAGATGTTTCTACTTATTTCAAGTAAAAAAAAAAATGCTTGAAAGAAGTAAAAAGTGTCTAGTTTAATTTGTAGGAAGGCTGAAAAGTACTGGTTACTTTCAGGTCTTTTTCTAAAATCCTATTGGACACAAGCTGTGTTTGTCAAAGAAGGAAACCCTAACCCCTAAAAGCAGCACATCAGTGCAGCTGCTTTCAAAGAGTTCATTCTCACTAACAAGAGTTAAAAGCTCCTTACATTCATTTAGAAACAATTAGAGTCATTCATTGATGTGAACAATAAGACATTTACTCTGACTCTTACTTTGACTTCAAGTACATTTAAAAGCAAGTACGGTTTCATTTGGTAAAGTCGTTTTCTTCATTTACAAGTTAATACACAGGCTCAACATTAGAGTCATAAAAACCTCTGACTCAGGAGTTTACTTTCAAAACGAGAACATTTCACTTTCACTGGACTTTAAAGGAGAAGACTGTACTGTAAAGATTTTATATAAAGGGACAGTTCAACATTCAGTCAGATCCTCCTCTCACCATAATCCCTATATAGTCACAGCAGTATAGGTTGTTCATCACATTTAATTATCGGTGCATGTTGTTTTGAGATCGGCGGAGCAGAGCCGTGAGCTGCTCAGAGCTACGCTACGGAGGCTCATTATGGGATTTCTTGGTTTCCCTCATCATCAAACTCATCAAATACACAATCCAACAACTCCACAATAACACTCTGGTGGACAAGTTGTGACCTCCACATTCACCACGCTATGAGATGATAACGTATAATTATGTAAAATTACGACACATGAAGCAAATACTCTGAACTAGCCTACTTTCTCTTCTGAAATCCCTCCGCCCAGCAGCAGCCTGATGTCTGGAAAGTAGTTCCGGCTGTATTTCCCTCTAAAACAACTCTGTGTGGTAACGTTGTGTTATTATCTCATAGCGTGGTGAATGTGCAGCTCACAACTTGTCCACCAGAGCGTTGTGGAGTTGTTGGATTGTGTATTTGATGAGTTTGATGAGGGAAACCAATAGGGGTGGGAGAAAAAAATCGATTCACATAAATATCGCAATATCTTTTTTGACAATTTTTTTATTGAATATTTTTTTATTTTTTTTATTTTTTTTAAATATTGTGCAATGTGCATTTGTTGGCCTTTTTTACATACAGAGAGTCCAGGTTTTGAAAAGGGTTTAAGTTCACTTTATAATGGAGTATGTTCATTTATAGGCTCCTACAGTATTTGTGTGCAGATAAATGTTAAAAATGCTAAAGACTAAAAATCAAGAGAATCGGCAGTATCGTAGAATCGCAATTTAAATCGAATCGCCATCCAAAAAGTCGTAGAAGAATCGAATCGGGAGAAAAGCGTATCGTCCCAGTCCTAGAAACCAAGAAATCCCATAATGAGCCTCCGTAGCGTAGCTCTGAGCAGCTCACGGCTCTGCTCCGCCGTTCTAAAAACAGCTTGCACCGACAATTAAAGGTAACGAACCTACTGCTATGACTATAGGGATTATGGTGATGGGCCAATTTGACAAAATGTTGAACTATCCCTTTAAACTGATTCTTAGACAAGCAGAGAATCAGTGAAGGCAACACAAGCTGAACTCTGGACTGTGGTTTGTGATTGATTGGTTTCCCCCGTCAGCTGGTGATTGATTAAGTGATTAATAGATGATGTGTTGTGTCGTTGTGTTGCAGTCGCTCTGAAGCGGATGCTGAACTTCAACGCTCCTCCTCTGAAGAACACAGCAGCAGAGCCAGTATGGAAGGTAACACAACCACACACACAACCACACACACACACACACACACACACACACACACACAACACACACACACACACACTATACAAAATATTTGAACTATCTATTAATAAAGGAAATAATATATTAAAGGGATAGTTCAACATTTTGTCAAACTGGCCCATCACCATAATCCCTATAGTCATAGCAGTAGGTTTGTTACCTTTAATTGTCAACGGTGCAAGGTGTTTTTAGAACGGCGGAGCAGAGCCGTGAGCTGCTCAGAGCTACGCTACGGAGGCTCATTATGGGATTTCTTGGTTTCCCATCATCAAACTCATCAAATACACAATCCAACAACTCCACAACGCTCTGGTGGACAAGTTGTGAGCTGCACATTCACCACGCTATGAAATAATAACTCAACGTTACCAGACAGAGTTGTTTTAGAGGGAAATTCAGAGACTGATGATGAAAAACTGTCCCTGAAGGCAACGTGCATCAGCGGTTTTGCATGAATTTCCCTCTAAAACAACTCTGTCTGGTAACGTTGTGTTATTATCTCATAGCGTGGTGAATGTGCACCTCACAACTTGTCCACCAGAGCGTTGTGGAGTTGTTGGATTGTGTATTTGATGAGTTTGATGATGAGGGAAACCAAAGAAATCCCATAATGAGCCTCCGTAGCGTAGCTCTGAGCAGCTCACGGCTCTGCTCCGCCGTTCTAAAAATAGCTTGCACCGACAATTAAAGGTAACGAACCTACTGCTATGACTATAGGGATTATGGCAATGGGCCAATTTGACAAAATGTTGAACTATCCCTTTAGTATTGGATCATTGATTGTCACCTAAACCGAATGTTTAAGTTTAATTTAATCGTTTTTTTAATTGCAAATGACACGCTATCATTTTAAATTCCTACCAATTCAATGTTACGTTAAATCAAGTAAATTGACTGGAATCTTAAAGATTAACTAGATAAAGTAGCATTTCCTGATGGAAATGCGTGTGAATGCTGACAGCAGCTGAACGCTGTTGCAGAATTAGCAAATAGTGCCAGCAGTGATCACCATTCAAATGGTTGACCAAGGTAGGTATCGAACCCACAACCTCATTTATGATGCTTAAAAAAGCATCATAAATGAGCCATTAGAAGTTTGTCTACAAATCAGAATTTGAATGAAGTCTCTAGCAGAAAGTACGACATGAATGAGGCAGGAATCGAACCCATGACCTCATGATCAATAAACCTTTACTCTGCCACTTCGCCACAGAGAGCACAGACATAAGCATGTTGCCATTGTAATGTGATGATGTGCTGCAAACGGTGGCAGAAGCAATTAATGCGTCTCTTAACGAACACCTGTAACCAATTGAGGGTGGGGGAGGGGAGCAGAATTCAACATCACATAACAAGATTGCTCAG
This sequence comes from Trachurus japonicus, assembly GCF_045865225.1. NCBI lineage: Eukaryota > Metazoa > Chordata > Actinopteri > Carangiformes > Carangidae > Trachurus > Trachurus japonicus. The sequence continues at coordinate 1,792,332 of NC_140928.1, read as the reverse complement.
CCTGGATTCGAACTAGTGACCTTGGGGTTGGCAAGCGGCCACCTTACCAACTGGACTACAGACAGAGTTGGGGAGAAGTTACAAAGTTGAGCTCCTTCTCCTGCTGCTGTGAAAAAAATGCATTGGGCTGAATGAGAGCAGAGAGCTCCCTGGCTGCATTTAAAAAATATTTTAAATTATTATCTAAGTCTCTTTGCATTTTTGACCAGAATTTTAGCCAGAAGACAAGTGTGGCTACAAAACTGGAGAAAATAATTTGTCTAGAGTTTAATTTGCAGAAAAAGTTAAATATTTTAAAAAGTATAAATAGTTAAAAAGAGAAAAGTAATGCCGATAAAGTTTTAAAAAAGCTGCACGTTTTGATATATGAATTGTTGAAACAGCACAAAGTATGAAGGACTAGAAGAAGACCGTAAAAAGGCGGAAGAAAATGGCCGAACAGAAGAACAATAAGCAGTCACACTAATTAATTGTACACAAATATAAATGTAAATGTGTGTGTGTGTGTGTGTGTGTGTAGGTGCTGATATACGACAGGTTTGGACAGGACATCATCTCCCCGCTGCTGTCGGTCAAAGAGCTGAGAGACATGGGCATCACGCTGCACCTGTAAGAGACAAACTGAGCCCCCCCCCCACCACCACCACCCCCACCCCCACCGTGTCCAGACTAACCTGTCTGTGTGTGTGTGTGTGTGTGTGTGTGTGTGTGTGTGTGTGTGTGTGTGTGTGTGTGTCTCTGTGTGTGCAGTCTGCTCCACTCAGACAGAGACCCCATCCCAGACGTTCCTGCCGTCTACTTCGTGATGCCAACAGAGGAAAACATCGACAGGATTTGCCAGGTTGTCACGGTTACGATCATATCCCTGTTTACATGATAAATACCAGTATGCCTGTTTCTGTTACTGTTGCATCTTATTTGGTGTTTGTGGTGTTTACTTTTTACAACACAGACCACAGCAATTTTAACATCCGTCAAAGTGAGACCACTGTCGCAAAAAATCTTTTATATGTTAAAACATTGTAAACCCTGCTTTACATTGTTTTAACATATAAAAGAAACTACCAGTTACCATTACTTTGCCCCTTTGCACTACTCAGTTATAACTCGGTTCGGGTGCTTTTCAATCACAGCTGAGTTCTTCATAGTTCCTCCTCAGTAAAAAGGAAACTTATCAACCAGCGCATCCAGCGTTTACCATTAATAAACAAGTCTGTGGCGGCCGCGACACACACGCACTTACACACACACACACGGGATGAACACATGCGCTAAATCGCGCTAGTGTGTTCAAAGTGCTATGCGCCCCACATCACCACAAGGTCCCCAAAGTCTGTACTTTTAAGGCAAACACAAGGGGATTCAAATTTCTTTTCATGCGCAATTCCCAGTGATTCGAATCACTTTGGATGGAAACATGGCTAATGTCACTGTGCAGGACGAGGGAGAGGTGGATGAAAATACGCAGTAGGGCTGCAACTAAGGATTATTTTCATTATCGATGATGAATAGGGTTGCAAATTTCCATGGGAATTGACGGGAATATATGGGACTAAATCCGAAATTTACAAAATTGAAGGTTGGCTGTTAACAGGGAACTTAAATATAGGTGTGGAAAATTTCATTTTGCTTTGTTTAGTAAAAGAATTGATTGTTCATACAAGAATTCCAACTTGATAAAGTTCTACTCACAAATAAATCTGTTGAAATGTCATGTTTTTAATTATATTATTTGTGCATGGATGTCTGCCTATGACAAAACAAAGTATTTACATTTATGTTTGGACATGATACAGTTTGTTTTTAAATTACCCCCAATTTCTAGTTAATTCCCATAAATTCCCGATAATTCCCATAATTAATAATTAATCGATAAAAAATGTTAGTCAGTGTTTCTCAAATCACCAGACATCGTCCTCAAATGTCTTGTTTTGTCCACAAACCAAAGAGAGACTCAGTTTATTGTCATAAAGGAACAAAAATTCGCGTTTTAGAAGCTGGAATCAGAGAATTTGGACTTTTTTTTGCTTAAAAAACGACTTAAACTGAAGTCGAAGTTGCCGATTAATTTAATTAATTAGATTAATAATGGATTATATTATGGTGTGTGTGTGTGTGTGTGTGTGTGTGTAGGACCTGAGGAACCAGCTGTATGAAGCCTACTACCTGAACTTCATCTCCGCCATCAGCAGGAGTAAACTGGAGGACATCGCCAGCGCCGCTCTGGCCGCCAACGCCGTCACCCAAGTCACCAAGGTTACCATGGTTACACGTCATATTCATCATGCACAGACAGCTGGCGAGCACTCAGTGACCTAACAACCCGTGTGTGTGTGTGTGTGTGTGTGTGTGTGTGTGTGTGTGTCAGGTGTTTGACCAGTACCTGAACTTCATCACCCTAGAGGACGACATGTTCATCCTCTGCCACCAGAACAAGGAGCTCATCTCCTACCATGGTAACACACACACACACACACACACCTCTCACTTTCAGTTTCAGTTTAATTTATTGACAAGGGACAATGTACATTAATAAAACATTGTAAAAAACAAATGTAAATGCACCCGAGTTAGCTAAAAAAGCTAGTTTTCATCGCCAGTCCCTCTGCCTGATGTTAGAAGGCAACCTTAAAAAAAAGCAACAATGAGGTAAAATACCAAAGACATATTAATAAATATACATTTGTAAGACAACACACATTTGCGATAGCACCAAAAGACCAAAGACACATTCAATTCACATTAATAAATATACATTTGTAAGGCCATAACACACGTTTGCGGTAGCACAAGGTAGTTAGTGCTCATAATATAATCAGTTCTTAGTGCTACGGCTGCCATCATAGGGCATCAGCAATACATAGTATTAAGGAACAGGATTCATTAAACGAATCACTAGAACTACCATATTACAAATCATATTCCTGTGTGTTGTTTACCTCTGTGTGTGTGTTACCTGTGCAGCCATCAACAGAGCAGACATCCAGGACACGGACATGGAGGCCATCATGGACACCATCGTGGACAGTCTCTTCTGTTTCTTCGTCACTCTGGGTGAGTCCGACTCTTCCCTCTTTTTTTCTTTTTTGTTTTTAAGATTTCAACAATATCTTTAATTACAGATTTTTTAAAAATAGTACAATAATATAATATACTGTATATGATATAAATAGTGGTCATAACGGTAATAGTGATGGCAGTAATAAAGAACGAAATGAATGAATAATAGTAATATTGATGATGATAATAATAATGAGAATATTAATAAAAGCTATACAGCAATAATTATAGTGATACTAACAGCAATAATTCTAAAAATAAGAACAAAGGATGAAAGAAGGATGTAGGAGGGGAGGACATGTACATTATTGAAGTTTTGTATGAAACAATGAATGAAATTATAAAAGAGAGAAAGAAAAGAATTAATAATACTAATAATAATAATAAATTGGGGCCAGTTTGTAAGTGAAGTGAAGTTTTCTGCAGCTATAAGTGATTATTGATTGATTCAAGGTGAAAGAATCGATGAACTGCAGCAGCTCGGTGTGTGTCAGTGTGTTGCTCTTCCACCAGAGGGCGCCGTCGCTTCAGCTTAAACCCGAGGAGCTTCACTTCATCTCTGAGGAGAAAGAAAAGTGTTTGAATCAGATGAAACTTTATTATTATTAGTGTTATTATTAAATATGTTCTGTGTTACGGTGTCGTCGACCAGGTGCGGTGCCAATCATCCGCTGTCCCCGTGGAAACGCAGCAGAGATGGTCGCCGTGGTGAGTTCACTCTCACAAGAAACAAAACATCACAACAGATCAAAATGTAATGATCAATTATTTACAATAAAGGAAAAAAGAAAGTTTTTTTTTTTACTTAGTTTTTATTTCAGTTTCATACAGATTCATTTTCATCATTATCTGCTCTTTTTAAAGTTTTTCAATACACATGGTGATAATTATGATACAACAAAGAAAACTATAAAGACTATAATGACAGAAAGAAACTATAAAATAAAATAGAATAAAACAAAATAAGATAAAAGAAATAGAATTAAAAAAGACGTATTTGTTTGTGTGTGTGTTTTTTTCTTCTGTAGAAATTAGACAAGAAGCTGCGTGAAAACCTTCGCGACGCCAGAAACAGTCTGTTCACCGGAGACAACATGGCCGCCGGACAGTTCAGGTACTGTATACGTCCAGGGTATCCGCGGGGTCTTGAAAAGTATTAAATGGTGATAAATCAATTTTGGGAAAATTAAGACCCTTAAAAAGTATTCAAATCTTTTCATGACTTTATAAAGTCTTACATTTTGAAGGTATTTTTTCTGAATTAGCTGTCCAAGAGTTTGAGTCCTAAAAAACATTGTAAAAGTGTGTGAATTTATTCATTTTATTAAAAAACAAAGATACATACGGTACATAAAAAAGGAAAGAAGATTGTTGTTTTTGTTTTTTGAGAGTGGAGCAATGTTTTTTTTATATAAACTTTGCCTTTGATTTATTATCCCAGCCTATTTTGAATCCTGTTGTATCGTAGTGATCTATAGTCTTTATCACAAACTAAAACTGTTAAGTTAAAAATGTCACTGATGTAAATGGTTACAGCTTGAAGTGGCGGTGAGGTATTAAAAAATATTGAGAAGGTCTTGAAAAAGTCTTAAAAAGGTTTTAAAATTAACTTCAAGATTCCTGTATAAACCCTGACGTCACTCCGCCGCACGCCACTTCCCATGATGCATTGCTTCACCCCTGCTCTGTGTTTGACGCTCCGTCGTCTCCTCTCTCCAGCTTCCAGAGGCCTCTGTTCGTCCTGGCCGATCGCAACATGGACATGGCCACGCCCCTTCACCACACCTGGACCTATCAGGCGCTGATCCACGACGTCCTGGTGGGTGAATCAATGAATTCTCTTTTTTTCAACTCTTTTCATTGATTTCTCTCATTTTCAACATAAAACATAACATACCATAACATATAAAGATAATTTAAGTTATATTAACTTATATATCTCAAAATGAGAAATAGACAGAAAAAGATTATACATGAATATATATATACAAACATATACTGTAATATATATTATAATGTAATATATAATATAATAAGCATATTCTGGAATTTCCCAGTTTAGGATCAATAAAGTCTAAATCTATCTATCTATCTATCTATCTATCTATCTATCTATCTATCTATCTATCTATCTATCTATCTATCTATCTATCTATCTATCTATCTATCTATCTATCTATCTATCTATCTATCTAAAATTCAATTTTCTTTTTAGGGCTGGTGACAGTATTTTCTCATTTACAGAGTGATAAAAAGAGATATCCAAAATCCTCCTCTGTAAAAGCTTCTGACTCTAATATGTCAACAAAATAAAACAAGAATTTTGAAAGTGGCTTTATCCATTGGTCAGATTTCAGTTCTATAAATATATGCAAATTAGCGCATATTTCATCAAATATTGCCTCATTTACATATTTAAACATAAAATTTGACAAAACTTTTAATACAAAAAATATTTGTCCTAATGTGAGTGATAAACTTGGGAAGTTTCATGGTGAAATCTGTTATTTAAAATTTTTACCCTGTTCACCTGTAGTGTTATCAATCTTCGTGCAAGTAGGCTGACAAACGAAACCATGTTGCTTTTCATCGTACTTGAATCAATAATTCCTAGAATCGCCACCAGTGGATCTACATTAATAGGTCTATGTAAAAACACACACACACACACACACACACACACACACAGACACACACACACACACACACAGACACACACACACACACACACACACAGACACACACAGAGCCAGAGTGCTGTCAGCTTGTGAGGTGCTGAGGTTAATACTGACACTGGAATGCAGAGTTACATGGATGTGTTATGTAATATGTCATCTCCACACTCACACACACACACACACACACACACTCACACACACACACACTCACTTGGCAGCCCCTGCTCTGTTAACGCGTCATTTAGTCTCGTTTTCATCCGTCACTCACGACTCATTTTCCTCGAAACATTCAGCCGCTGCTGTGTCGAGCTTTATTCTAACAAGAGCCGTTTATAATGTAAAGCAGGGCTATTCAATTGGCGGCCCGCGGGCCACATCCGGCCCCGAACCAATGTCCGAGTGGCCCGGCTCGTGGTGACCCAAAAAAAAAAAAAAAAGACACGGAGGGAAACATGTTTTGCGAGAACTCCAAATCCCTACTGTAGTTCAGACAGTGAATGCACCACTCAACGCAGCCTAGCAACACACAACCCACCCACCCGGTCAGTGCGTTTAGAACCGTCGAACCGAGGCTTGGTCGGTCAGCTGCTCTCCAGAAACGCCGTGTCGGGCCACAGCCGCTCGTCACGGAGCGGGAGGCTTCGTAGCGGCGGACGTCTTGGCGGCCGAGGCTGCCCTCCGTGGTCCTGTGGTGCTACAGGTCAGCGAGAGACAAGTCTCCCCGTCGGTCCCGGACCTCACACTCCACACCGGGCCGCTGTGGCACGACACGGTGTTTCTGGAGAGCAGCTGACCGATCCTCAGCTCCCATCAGCCAACAATAAACCGTGGTGGCTGGTTAATACTCCACCAGTCTCTCCACTCCTTTCAGCCACACATGAGCACCGTCCACGCAGTGACAGCACGCCATGCTCCGCTGTCCTTTTTTTCTTTTTTCTTTTTGAGGGAATGAAGTAGGCTAACCAATATTTTAATTTTAACGCAACTAAATACTTGCAATGGAATCAGAACAGTAACTTGATTAGGATAGCTACTTTTCAAAGGAATAATCCGTAATCAAATACTTTCCTAGAGTAATTTGCCCCAAATGGCTTTTTGCTCCTTGTTTTTGACCAATCAAAATTAGAAAAGAAATCTTTGTTCATCTTTAGGCCTAATTTTAAGACTACGCTACATTTAGTGATTTACATAACCATGCTGTAAACCTCAGTAGAAACTCAGACAGTAGGCCTCAGGAAACTTTTAGTTCCTAAAAAAACCTCCAATTCAAAGCATTAACAGCTAAACCTTTACTACTACTATCACTAGGTACTACTTTTATTGACTTATTCTCTTTTTTCTGGCTGTGTAGATTTGTTTTTAATAGCTATTGCTGGGTTTTAAAAATGCCCCTCATTTGTCATAACCTTCTTATTGACCGCTGAAAATGTTCGGCCCAGCTTAAGGTCTCGGTTTTAAAATCTGGCCCCACTGAATTTGTAATTGAATAGCCCTGATGTAAAGTATTTCAGTCACGTGTTTTCTCGTCCTCACCTCTGACAATAGACGTCACGATCAATAAGTGAGTGTCTGACGCTGCGAAATATATCCACTTAAAGGTCCTGATACAGAACTGATCAAACTTATTGATTAGGGAGAAAGCGGTGTCACAGAGTGGAGCGTCTTCGTCTCAGAGAGGATCTTTGTTCCAGCTCAGTTTCATTAGGTGTTCGTCAGCAGCTCTGCTTCAATCACAGCTCACTTTATTTAATTATCGTTAATATTTTTGTGTCTTTTATTTGATTGATTTATTGGAAATGTTTTTGATTTCAGTGTTTTTGTTTTTCCTCTCGCTTTGATGTTGAATCCTGACGTTGTTTCTTCTGTGTAACGTCTCTAACTGGATGAAGATACAGATCCATTACAACACATTAGACAGAGAAGAGACTAAGCCACTCTGAGTTGCCTACCTACAAGTATTTTTTTATACGTCTCGGGTCTCACAAATGGCAGCAGGCATCATTAATAATCATAATCATGTTTTGGCCTGTGAGTTTATCTTGATGCCATCAGGGCGACGCTACATGCAGCCTCTCAGGAAGACCAATCGTTATTCTAGGTCTTTTGTACCTTCTGCCATTAGTTTGTTGAATGCTGAGCTGGCTTGAAGCTGTAGTTTTTAGTACTGTTGTTGTTGACAATGTGTTTTTACGTATATAATATTGCCCTCTCATGTATTTATTATATTTTTGTACTTTTATCTTACCTGGTCTCAAATTTGCACTGTCCTTGCACTTTCCTCCTCAATTGTATGTAGCCTATGCTTGTGTATGTGATTGTGGTGTGGTGGTCAGTTGTAGAAACAGAATTGCCCTATGGGATAAATAAAGTAATCTCAACTCAACTCAACTCAGGTTCCTTGTTTTAGGAATCGTTCAGAAACGGAGCGTCAGCACCTTGGAGACGTCTGTGTTTTGGAAACAGGTGAAAATACCTGGGTCCGTTATTTGTGTGTGTTCAGTCGTCCGGGTCCAGGTCCAGGTCCAGAGTCCAGACTGTGATCCGGTGTCTGTTGCCGTCCGTCGGTCCAGATGGCACCAATGTTCCCTCTAATTTTCAAAACTCCTGAGCAGAAATTCAACTCCCCTGATGAGCTGCTTGAGCGACTGTGAGCGACAGCTTAAGTGTACACACAGCACGTCCACATGCTGGTGCTATGGCCTCACCTCTCCAACTCCAAATATCAATACTATTGGCTATTACTATAATGATTAATAACAGATTATTTTGACAACATTAACTACTACTCCATATCTAGGTCAGTTACAGTTAATGATAACAAAATACAATATTGTTTTGGCAAATATGAAAAAAATAACTAACATCAAGTTGGTGTCATCAACTCTTGGCACAGAAGCATTCTTGATATGAACAGTAATAATAATTCTCAAGCAAAAACTTAAATCGTAGTTGCACTACAGACCACGGTTAAGGTCATACATTTAACAATTCGAAGCCACATTAGGGAGAAATGAACAGTAAACTAGTCGGGGATATTTGAGTGCAACTTTTTTCGTCTTCTGGGCAAAGAGGTGGAGCAGTAAAACACCTTAGAGGGAACAGTGGATGGCACCGCCGCCTTCGCCTCCTCTCTTTTCCCATAAACATGTCAGGGCCTCAGCGCCCAGCGGGAGACGCGATCCCGACTCTAAATCTGCACCTCCTCCTCGTCCCTCTGCTGTTACCACGGCGACGGAGATATTATGATCCGCTTGTCGGGGTTTTTTTTTTTTTTCTTTTTTTAAATGTTTTTGTGTCTGTCTGGGCCGGGGATCTGTTCCCCTTCAGCCTCTCGTCAGGATTCACTGTGTCACTGTGATTGGAGGCGACGGGCCGGAGTTCCTGCCAGAGCTGTTAAACAGGGGCTGGTCTCAGATCAGATTCACACACTCAGAAGAACAGTTAAAGGGCTAGTTCACCCAAAATTGAAATTTCATTCTCATTATCCTCATTATCTCCTCCCCTCATGTGGACTAAGGGCTGGAAGAAGTTTCAGAGTCCTCCGTGTCTTCTCTGAGTTACAGCGGGGCTCCGTGCAGCACTGCATGTCCATGTAACTGTCTTCGTAACAAAAAGACACACCAAAAAACATCCAAATACCTCCATGCTGCTTGTATGAAATGTCCGTCTTGTATTGAAGCCCCGAAATGTGAAATTGTCCCGAAAAAAATTAAATAAGTCTATATTTCAAGCTTATTTGTAGCGGAAGCTTCTCGAAGCTCCTCTTCCCGGTTCGTCAAATTTGGACGAACCGGGAAGAGGAGCTTCGAGAAGCTTCCGCTACAAAACAAGCTTGAAACATAGACTTATTTAATTAACAGTTCTTTGGTGTGAAACCTAATCCCACAATGTAAACTTGTGTTCCATTTTTTTTCCCGTGCCCCCTCCAGGACTTTCATCTGAACCGGGTGGCGATGGAGGAGGGCGCGGGGGCGGAGCCATCACCCGCCGGAGCACGACCAAAGAAGAAGAGCAGGAAGATGTACGACCTGACCGCTGCCGATAAGTTCTGGCAGAAACACAAGGGCAGGTGAGTCCACACGGAGGAGGACGACCACCACTACAAAACACTAGGATTCATAAATACTAAGCAGAAGTAAGCGGAATTTTTGTGTTAATATAAGTCTTAAATAGTTGTATCTTCCGACGGCAATCACTTCTATAGAGTGTTTGGTCTGAAACACGGGTCTGTCAGTCACTCTGCTCTGCTCTGAGCCCAGGAGAAAACTTTTTTTTGTATCCTACAAGTTTTATCCAATGAGGAGAGAGAACGGCATGAAGGGCTGTGTGCTAACTCCATCGGCTGACAAGACGTTATGGTGCGTTCAAGGCAGCCCGTAACTCGTGTTTTTCCGACCTGTGAAGTCGTACCAGTTCGATCTGGTACGAGTTCACGGGTCAGAAGTTACGAGTGGCCGTTATAGTGACTTTCACAGGTAAAACAGGTCGGAAAAACACGAGTGGGTTGCCTGGAACGCTACAAAGTCGTAAGTCGTGACTTGAAGCCGTAACTTACGGTTTCAAAAGCCTGCCTGGAACGCAGCATTAGCCAAAACGACCGGATCGCTTACTTCTCCTTTAATCAGGACATATAAAGACGTAACAGACAGTTTACAAACGATTAATCAAATTATTTTGATGAATCAATGAAAGGAAATAATAATAAATTGCAGCTGCACATTCATTAGCATTGAAACAGGCATTAGTAGTAGTTCACAGTACTGAAATGCTAAAAATAGCAAACTAGCATTTTAGTTGCAATAATGTGAAATTCTAAAATGGGCTATTTTAATAGTTAAATCTGATGTTCGACGGCTCCTTGTCTCTTTTAATTCCTCACAAGGTGTTTTAAACATTGAATGTCTGATGACTCTTCAGGGGAATCCTTGTTGTTGTTCAGGCCATATAGTACTATAGTTTTTGTTTGTCATATTATCTTTATATTACAGTGCAAACAGATTGACTGACTATATTTCTCTCTATACAAAAGACACTGAGATAACTGAGCAGGTCAGGTCAAGCTCTACGCCGATGATATCGCTCTGTTCTTGATGAACTCCTCATCGGCTCTTCTCTGATTCCTCCTCTCACTGATCCACGTCCAGGATGAGTTGACGTCTCTTAGGGCCTGTCCCAATTCTCCCCTAAATAGCCCTAAATATTTGCCCTAACCCTATATTTTGCGCGTTCACGTGTAGGGGTAGGGTGTCCCATTACTCTAGTAAGCAAGGGGAAGTGCGATTTTGCCCTTAAAATCAGCCCTCAAAATGCAGTGAGGTCCGATGCGGGCTTAAAACGAAGTGGAAGATGAAATTACCCGTTGTCACGCTCGATCGCCATTTAGACAAATCTGAAATGCTTGAAGAAACATTATTATTCCTCTCTGTGTGTGTTTTGTGTCGCTCCACCGGTATAATTGTAAACATGTAATGTATGTTATCACGTTCGCTACGTTCACTACACTAGTGGTGTCCCATTTCCATAGGGAAAGATTTTCAGCCACTTTCCCTCAACGAGGGGAATTTACGGTTGAGGGCACTCAAAACCAAGTGGAAGTTTTAAGGGGGAGAAATGGGACAGGGCCTTAGACTGAACCCTCAAAATGTGTAACTGAACCCAGAGAATATCTGAGAACCAGACAGAGAGACAGAGTCCTCTAAAACCAGACTGTGAATGTCCTGGTGACGTTTGTCTGTCTCTGTGTTTCAGCCCTTTCCCCGAGGTGGCCGAGTCCGTTCAGGAGGAACTGGACACCTACCGAGCTCAGGAGGACGAGGTCAAACGTCTGAAGAGCATCATGGTGAGACACACACACACACACACAAAGAAGTCATGGAGCTGATCGTGCTACATCTCTGTTCATTATTATTTAGTCTAAACGTATATTGGTATGGTATCAATATATATAGATATAAAGCCACGGGATAATCCCTGTTAGAGTTTTACCTTTCTACAGTAACATTGGTATACTCCTGTACACATCCTATAGACCTCCTGTAGACCTCCTGTAGACCTTCTGAAGACCACCTATAGACCTCCTTTAAACCTACTGTAGACCTCCTGTAGACCTTCTGTAGACCACCTATAGACCTTCTGAAGACCACCTATAGACCTCCTTTAGACCTTCTGAAGACCACCTATAGACCTTCTGTAGACCTATTGTAGACCTTCTGAAGACCACCTGTAGACCTTCTGTAGACCACCTATAGACCTTCTGTAGACCTTCTGAAGACCACCTATAGACCTTCCGAAGACCTATTGTAGACCTTTTGAAGACCACCTGTAGACCTTCTGAAGACCTATTGTAGACCTTCTGAAGACCACCTGTAGACCTTCCGAAGACCTATTGTAGACCTTTTGAAGACCACCTGTAGACCTACTGTAGACCTTTTGAAGACCACCTATAGACCTTCTGTAGACCTATTGAAGACCTTCTGAAGACCACCTATAGACCTTCTGTAGGCCTAACTGTAGACCTATGGTAGACCTAGTAGACCTACTGTAGACCTTCTGAAGACCACCTGTAGACCACCTATAGACCTATTGTAGACCTTCTGAAGACCACCTGTAGACCACCTATAGACCTACTGTATACCTATTGAAGACCTTCTGTAGACCACCTATAGACCTCCTGTAGACCTACTGTAGACCTAGTAGACCTACTGTAGACCTTCTGAAGACCACCTATAGACCTTCTGTAGACCTTCTATAGACCACCTGTAGACCTATTGTAGACCTCCTTTAGACCTTCTGAAGACCACCTATAGACCTTCTGTAGACCTTCTGAAGACCACCTGTAGGCATTCTATAGACCACCTTTAGACCTACTATAGACCTTCTGAAGACCACCTATAGAACTCCTGTAGACCTGTAGACTCACGTAGACCTCCTTTAGACCTCCTGTAGGTGTTAAATGAGGCAGTGTGAGGGTCGCTGGGTCTGAACCAGCAGACGGCGAGCTCTGAGTCGACGTCAGCGCTCTGCGTCAACAAATAACAAACCATTAGTACAGTCAAGAAGTGGCGTTGGCATGTCACTGGGTTTTCCCAGGTTCCTGAACTCAGCGTCAGAGAGGAGAGGTCAGAGGTCACATCCACCACGTCCAAGTTCCCAGAGTGAAAGTGAAACGACAGCGGAGCAGGAATGTGCTGTTACAGCTGTGTGTGTGTGTGTGTGTGTGTAGGGCCTAGAGGGGGAGGATGAAGGAGCCATCAGCATGCTGTCAGACAACACGGCCAAGCTCACCTCTGCTGTCAGGTGAGTCGACAGCTGTTTCCTGTCCACGCTGTCATCACACCTTTACACCGTATGGAGCTTTAACACAAACATCTACATTTATACTGTATGGAGCTTTAACACAAACAACTACATTTATACTGTATGGAGTTTTAACACAAACAACTACCTTTACACTGTATATGGAGCTTTAATATAAACATCTACCGTGATATCATGGAAGACCGTGGAAGGAGAACTCGACTTTGACCTTGACCTCCATCTGGTTCGGTGGAGCCAGTGAACTGAGATTGAAAACAAGGCGGTGCAGTGTTTTCTACTTGTGCTGCTGCTTTTCAACAAGTCCCTCAGTCGCTTCTCGAGAATAAATTTCCATGACACTTTCCATGACCGACGAGCCAGAGAACATCTGATTAGATTTCTGGTTTCCACCATTAAGAATCATGTTTCTTTTTTTCTTTTTCTTTTTTTAATGTGTAACCATGAAACTAAGTTCAGAGCCTCCTTTTCCCCCATCGAGCCAGCGACCTGTGTAAAACGGAGCTGACAGGGATGTTGTTTTTGGGTGTAACAGCCAGCAGGCAGTGTGCTGAGTGTCCGGCAGCATTCCCCCACACACACACAGATTAATTAAGATGTGAAACCGTGTGGTGTGAAGTGTGGAGCTGCTTTAATTTGGTGTTTTTTGGTGTGTTTCCTGCAGCTCTTTGCCTGAGCTGCTGGAGAAGAAGAGGCTAATCGACCTGCACACCAACGTGGCCACGGCCGTGCTCGACCACATCAAGGTAGAAAACACTGCAAACCACACCAGCAAGCTTCATGTTCAACCTGACAGAAGAAGATAAAACACTTCGGGCCGTATTCACACCAGGATTGTTTGGTGCACTTGAAACAAGACTTTTTCCTTGGTGCAGACCTTTTGGGTCGGTGTGAACACAAACCACCCAACTCTGGTGCAGTCGGAAACGAGCCTTGGTGCGATTCGTTTGTGGTGTAAAAGCAATCTGACCCTTTTCTGAACCAAATGCAAAATCCAAGCGCCTTTTTTTTTTTCATTGATTCAACACGCTTCCGTTTAGAGTTGGGCGACCTTTCTGAAGACCACCTATAGACCTCCTGTGGACCTCATGTAGACTCCTGTAGATAGACCTTCTGAAGACCACTTATAGACCTCTTTTAGACCTACTGTAGACCTTCTGAAGACCACTTATAGACCTACTGTAGACCATCTATAGACCTACTGTAGACCTCCTGTAGACTCCTGTAGATAGACTTTCTGAAGACCATCTATAGACCTACTGTAGACCTCATGTAGACTCCTGTAGATAGACCTTCTGAAGACCACTTTTAGACCTCTTTTAGACCTTCTGAAGACCACTTATAGACCTACTGTAGACCTTCTGAAGACCATCTATAGACCTACTGTAGACCTCCTGTAGACCTCATGTAGACTCCTGTAGATAGACCTTCTGAAGACCACTTATAGACCTCTTTTAGACCTACTATAGACCTTCTGAAGACCACCACTCTTTTAGACCTACTGTAGACCTTCTGAAGACCACTTACAGACCTCTTTTAGACCTACTGTAGACCTTCTGAAGACCACCTATAGACCTCTTTTAGACCTACTATAGACCTGTAGACTTGTGTAGACCTCCTGTAGGTGTTACATGAGGCAGTGTGAGGGTAGCTGGGTCTGAACCAGCAGAAATGCAAATGCAAAATCCAATTCAGTCTAATTCAACAGGCTTCCCTTTAGAGTCGGGCGATCTTGATATTTTCAGATTCGCCCTAATCGCCCCCTGGAAAATTTCCGCTCAAGAAGCTCGCGTTGCACTGCTTGCTGACGCCAACCCCCCGAACGCCCATCAACGCCAATGTGGAGGCAAAAACTTTGAAGAATAAGAAACAATCACACACTACCGAGGTTTTGAGAATTTATTACAACCCTTTGTCTAACCAAAGGGAAAAAACAAGTAAATTATAAACAATGATCATCAAAATTAAAGCAGAAGTAAGTGATATATTTGTGTTAATATAAGTCTTAAATAGTTCTATCTTCCAACAGCAATCACTTACATAGAGTGTTTGGACCGAAACACGGGTCTCTCAGTCCCTCTGCTCTGCTCTGAGCCGAAGAGAAAACATTTATCGTATCCTACAGTTTTTATCCAATGAGGAGAGAGAACGGCATGCAGGGCTGTGTGTGCAGCCAAGGGACGCCGTGAATGTGGCGACGTAGCGACGAGGACTGTTATGGTGCGTTCAAGGAAACTCGTATTTTTCCGACCGTGAAGTGGTA
Source organism: Trachurus japonicus (assembly GCF_045865225.1). Lineage (NCBI taxonomy): Eukaryota > Metazoa > Chordata > Actinopteri > Carangiformes > Carangidae > Trachurus > Trachurus japonicus. The sequence continues at coordinate 1,777,017 of NC_140928.1, read as the reverse complement.
CCAGTTCGATCTGGTACGAGTTCACCGGTCGGAAGTTACGAGTGGCCGTTATAGTGACTTTCACCGGTAAAACAGGTCGGAAAAACACGAGTGGGTTGCCTGGAACGCTACAAAGTCGTAAGTTGTGACTTGAAGCTGTAATTTACGATTTCAAAAGCCTGCCTGGAACGCAGCATTAGCGAAAACGACCGGACCACTTACTTCTGCTTTAAGACTATTGGGCCGAATAGGGTGCAGCCTCTCTGAACCACAAAGGTCTCAACAGTCTGAACACCTACTATCAGAATGACTGAGCCTTAAATACAAGACAGTTACAGATAAACAAACGGTTCAAAGTACATAAATACCATTGTCTAAAAAAGACAGATTGCTGATCGGCACAAGCCTGCCTCCATTGTTGTCAAAAAAATGCTAGAATCACCGCTCGTTAACAACCTCCCAGCCAAAATGAGTCGTGGGTCGACATGGAGCGCAAAAGAGACAGACTAACCCCAACCCTGCTGTTGTAATTGTCTTTTGTACAATCAGGAGGTTGTGCAAGTGACTGGAAATACGAAATTAATGGGGCAGCAAGAAACCCATGCATGACCTCCACTGGGTACTTTTAATGCAAGATCCCGCCAATAATCTTTATCCAATGACTGAGCTTTTGTTTAAAAAGTTGGTCCGTTTGTGCAATGTGAATACAAACCACACCAAGTAAAACAAAAAGAATTGGCCCAAAGCAGGTGAACTGTCGGACTTTCCCGGTGTGAATACTCCCTTATATCCCACACAGCATCTTCAGTTTGTCCTGTCAAAGCTCCATGTTCTGGATCAGCCCTTCAAAACAAAACACAGGACAGGACCGTGAAGTGAACATTTGTGTGTGTGTGTGTATACAGAGTGATAGATGTGGTAGATGTGTGCGTGTTGTTGTGGAGTCTGAACACACACTCTTCTCTGGTGTTTTCAGAGTCGTAAACTGGACGTTTACTTTGAGTACGAAGAGAAACTGATGAGCAAGTCGACCTTAGACAAGTCACTGCTGGACATCATCAGTGACCCAGACGGTACCAGCACACACACACACACACACACACACACACACACACACACAATGGTTGTCACAATGCATTGTGGTTAAAGTAGGAAGTTGGTTACATACACTCACTGGCCACTTTATTGGGTACACCTTACCTTGGTCTCAGGTTGACTGAGGCCTTTAAACCAACCACCAATTCTTCTTCTTCTTGGACCATCCATCCTCTGTTGAACTCTGTTCAAGTTCAAGTTTATTTATATAGCACATTTAAGAAACAATTTGGTTGTTGACCAAAGTGCTGTACAAGTCATATCAGACACATAATATCAAAACACATTCAGACTCCAGTTCCACATGCATACACAGATAAACGGTTCCACAGCATACATAACTGAGTTTCCCGTATTAACCTGTGTTGAAGGCCAAAGAGAATAGGTAGGTCTTGAGCAAAGACTTCAATTGCAAGACATCTTTAGCAGTTTTTATGTGTGTAGGAAGCTCTGTCACCTTTACTTTTGCATCTTGATCTAGGAACCTCCAGGAGAAGCGGATTTGATGAACTCTTTTTTTTAGACCTACTATAGACCTTCTGAAGACCACTTATAGACCTACTGTAGACCTTCTTAAGACCATCTATAGACCTACTGTAGACTCCTGTAGATAGACCTTTTGAAGACCACTTATAGACCTACTGTTGACTCCTGTAGATAGACCTTTTGAAGACCACTTATAGACCTCTTTTAGACCTACTATAGACCTTCTGGAGATGTTTGTGGTTAAATCCCAGTAGATCAGCAGTTTGTGAACCAGGCCACGTTCAAAGTCTCTCAGTTTGGACTTTGTCAATACGCTGCCCTGTGATTGGCCCGCCAGATGTTCAGTTCAACAGGTGTACCCAATGAAGTGGCCTTGTTCAGGTGTATGAACTAAAGTGTGTGTGTGAATGTTTTCCTCAGCCGGGACCCCAGAAGACAAAATGAGGCTGTTCCTGATCTACTACATCACGGCTCAGCTGGCGCCTTCAGAGGTGAGACTCAGGTCACATGACAACACAAAACACAACACAGAGCACATTTAAGTTAAGTTAAGATCAGACAGAACAGACCCTGAGTCAGTGCCAGAACTCCTACTCTTTATCTGGCGTGGTCTGCTGTGTGATGGATAAGACGCTGATAAGACGGTTGGGAGGATGTCGTGGCCTCAGCAGCAGCCACCTGCTCCAACATCTGGACAGCCTGAAGCTGCAGAGGTGATGAGGTGGAAGAAGCTGTTCCCACGTGTCAGGACTCGGGACTGGCTGTTTATTGTCAGCGACTCCTCTCACCACAAAATAAGTGTAACTAATAATATCCATGAGTCACCTCTGGCTCCGTCTGAAACTGGCACCTCGCCGCCCGAGTCCAAATATTTTTCATGTCACAAAACGTGTTTTCACTTTAGAAAACTTTTTTTTTTTTTTTTTTGTAATCGCCAAAACAAATCCCCAAAACCTGAGCGTCTCCAAACCGCGGTGGTGATGGATGAGGACAGGTTGGACTGTTGGAGGTGTCATCATCGTCGTGGCGTTTGACTCGGGGCGACGCAAACGGAGACAAACGACCAAGAGTGACTCAACCGCGCCGGCTTTCACCAGAAGCTGTCTGTCACCACCTCGGTCTGAACGCTCAGTCCTGGACTTCCTCACCTGGACACACACAACGAGAACACAGAACCCAACACCGCTGACCTGAGATCAGCCCGTGGCGAGCAGACAGGGAGGCGTTCAGGGGCCAGAGGAGGTTTGAGTTCAGTTTAGATACAGTGGGGTTTTTCCAAAGCAATGGCAAGTTGTTAGAGACTTTTCACATAATCAAGGGTCAGCAGTGACCTTTATAAGAAGAATTCTGCCCTACAAAGGTAAAGTGCAGTATCTGCATTTTTTCAGTTCTTTTATTTTTTGACCAATCAAAGGTGTGGCATATTTTCTTCACTCTGGTAGAATTTGATATTGGTACTGCTAATATTTCCAGAGTTATTGGGCTTTTTATTTTCCTGTCCATCCAAAAAAGCACTGTGAAACCAAGGCAAAGTGCAGTATCTGCAAAGAGTAACTGTACTCCCTACATCCTATAATAGTAAAACCAAGGCAAAGTGCCGTATCTGTAGCTAATACCAAGCCAAAGTGCAGTATCTGCACCAAAACCGAGGCAAAAGTGCAGTATCTGCCATAAAACTGTCAAGATTGATCACAAAATATGATATAAAACGGTCAAAATTGGTCAGAAAGACAAACTACAAAATACATTTAATTCAGTCCACCTTTATCTAATCAATTATAGACTTGGTAGTTATTCATAATTTGATGCTTAAACCTGACAATGAAAAACACAAAAAGCTGTTTTTCTCAGTTTGGCATTTTTACAGATACTGCACTTTGCCTTTGTAGGGCAGACTTACTGTCTCCTGATAGTACATCTCTTCTCTTTGTATGAACAAATGTTTAATTTCTTTTAAAGGACCATTGTGGTAAAGTTTCAGGCTTCAGCACATATCAGAATCGCCGTTTGCCAATCAATTTGGACTCTAACTTTGGTATTTTCCAATTTTGCACCTTGAGTTTTTCTCTTTTCTGGATTTTCCGACTGGTTTTTAATTGTTTTTATCACTTTTACTCGCAATCATTGTGCATCAGAACCCGTTTTCGGTCATTAATCACGATAATAATCACAATTTGGCATGTGCAACAACATAACAAAGAGTTTTTGAAATGGTCGGTGCGGTGCTGCAGGAGAGGTAGAAGAAGGAATAATGAGTTTATTGAGTGTTTATGGTCTTTGTGAGAACCTGTGTGAGAGCAGAGATTATTCAGTGGTGAGATGGTGACGTGAGGGTTTGTGGTGAAACCTCAGACTGAAGAAGAGGAAGAAGAAGAAAGAAGAAAGCCGTGTCTCTGGGGAATCTGGAACTCTCTGTGATCTTCCTGCAGTTCACCATTTCCCTCAAGGAACAAAACTGGGACACGGAAAGAAAAGTGGCGGATGAGGACGGTGGAAATTAAAACCACACCACGACAATGCTGCTATTCTTCTGCACTGTGAAGCGATGGAGCCGCACGGACCTCGAACACCGCCACCGTCGGGGTCGAAGGGCGGGAACACACACGGGCGAGTCACATTCCTGCGTTGTTTAGTTTCTATGTTACTACAAGGAACAAACATAACTTCAATATGATACAAGTTGTGTTTAGAGGGAAAAAATGTCTCTACAACAGCAAAGCATTTAAAAAATAAACAAAACGGAAAATTAGATTTACTCAGTTTGAACTGAAATAACTAAAACTAAAACAGGAATTGTATTACGTTTGATTTTAAAAACTATAGATCCAGCCCAAGCTAACAAAGTCGTTTGAAATGCAAACACAAAAAGTCGATTCTTACGTTTTTTGGATTCGACCAAACAGAAGTTGACTTGATGTCTCAGGTGACACGCGACCATCCAGGTCTTCTTCACATCTGGATCTGAAGGTCTGAAGTAAGTTCAAGTCCTTGCGTCATCAAAAACCACTTCGTCGGGATCAATAGCCGCGTTCAGGAGCAGCTCTTTATGAGAAGCATCTTCTTGGCTCCGTCGCGGCCGTGTTTTTTGTTATGAGCCAGTGATCGAACAAAGAGCGACGGAGCCAAAGTTCCTCTCAGGAAACAGAGACCTGGTCAGAGTCACAGCGAAGTGAACACAGCTGCATCAGGTTTAGTTTGGCAGAAAGTGATCCTCATCCATTCTGAAACGACAGGGACTGCGATTGTTATTAGTTTGAGATTTTTCGAAACGAACGAACACACAAAGAGTTCAGTCTTCAGATGATGTTTCCACAAAGAGCTCCACAGGTTTCCTCTGAACTCCACCAAGTGTTTGACTCGCTCAGTTTCTCTACGCCCTAGTAGAAATTACCCAGAACTTCACCTCACCAGTCAGTCCAAGGTAAACCGGTCCGCACCTCCAGCTGCTGCTTGTGCATCTGCAGAAATCCTTTGAGCAGACTGTTCAATCATTCAGTCAGGGATCAATCAATGTCGTGGAGCTTTTTGGTGCCGAACACCAGCAAGTCTTCATGTTTTTTTATCACACAGTCCAACATCTAGCGGTGAAGAGGTTCCTGTTATTCACTCAGAGCCAGTTGAAGCCAACGGCAGCTCTGTGATTTAGACATAAACCTACAGAACAAAGCAAAGTTAGTTGGGTTTAAGTGCAACTGAGCTTTTAGTTGACACTTTATTAACCGTGTTTTGACCAAAAAGGACCTTAAAGGAGAATTCCGGCCACTTTGACCCCTAAATCGGTGTTTGCTACCTGTTGCCTACCTAAACATTTAGCTCCAGGTACTTCCCAGCCTTCCTAACCTTCCTAAGCTTCTGCAAATCAGGGCGATGACTTGCTCTACACCTCCAGTCCATTAGATGGTGGCGGGAAGAAGACAGCGTTTTGTTTTGTTTTTTACCTTCTCCTGCAACAGTGTCGTGTTGGGGTTGAAGGTTGAGCTGACTCAACCTTGTAAAATATTTTTGGCAAACACCTTTTTTGTTTCGAGTATCATCCTCTGCTCCATCTTCAACCATCTCAAAGCCAAACAATGTAGCTTGTAGCTGCTTTTACACATGATGAATGCTCAGCCAATCAGAGACGTTCAGCCCTGCAGACCAAACCCCCCAATGCTCCTGAACCTTTGGACAGTACTCAACCCCCTTACCAGAGAGCTGAGAACCTCCTTGGCACTACATTTAAACACCAGGGTACAAAGTCGCTAATTCACCAATTGCCAATCATCACCGTCATGCCAAGGAAGGGTTTGGAGAACTTTTAGAGTCAATAAAACTCTTTAGGAGTTCCAGGGGGGGTCCGGCTGGCAACGGGTTTTCATATAATGGTGGTGGATAGAGTTCACTTTTGAATGATCCAAAACACACACTATGAAACATCCAGATACCTCCATACTGCTCGTCTGTACTGACCCAAGTGTCCTGAAGCCAGGACATGGAAACGTTTTGCTGCGAGATGTTCGTTCATCGTTGTAAACCATTGGATGTTTGATGTAAACACGGAAGAAAATCTCACAGCCACTGGGAGCTGCTGCTACAACAAGGATAAAAACAGAGATCACATTAATGTTTTCCATTTCTTGGCTTCAGGACACATGAGTCAGTACGGATGAGCAGCATGGAGCTATCTGGATGTTTCATAGTGTGAGTTTTGGACCATTAAAAAGTGAACTCTATCTGCCGCCATTAGTATATGAAACCCCGTTGCTAGCCGATGACTCTGAAAGTTCTCCAGAACCTTCCTTGGCCACGACGGTGAGTAGATGATTGGTGGAGTATTGATTTTGGGTGAAGTATCCCTATTAAAGGCTCCATTCATTTGATTTATATTATCTCTGCCTCATGCACCTGGACCAGTATTTTGAGACTGCAGTGTTGGCTAACAGTCGTTACCAAGCTGCTGAGTCATGATGACGGAGCTAGAAAACATCCAATCGAGTTTCAAACGCAGGGCCGACCCCTGGCATTTCACTCTATGTGGTTGTTTAGGGCCACAGCCGTTAGGTGGGGGGCCACATGATCAGAAAGGTACCGGGGTTCATCAAGTCATTTAAACATCCTGAGGTCTGCACGTGCAGCTATGAGCTTTATATGTAATGTGAAGTCAATATTCAGCTTCTTTTATCTCACATTTGAGACATTTGGTGAAAATAGAACGGCAGAATGACAACATTTGTGCTCAAAAAGCAATCTTACAAAATTTCATTTTAGACTTGTTTTCTACACTTATCTATTGCTGTATTCATATCCTATTTCAAGCACCAAAACAGTTCATTCTCATGACTGAAGGTGTGTTTTCACAAGGGATTTGAATTTTTTTCAAAAACAGACCTCAAATTTCCAGCATTTGGCCTAAATTATTTCTTTCTACAGTGTTCTAGGACAAACTGGCCTCAGTGTGCTTACAGCAGAGGTTCTAATATTTAGACATAAAACAAGTATTGTTACATTTGCACACTGCAAAAACTCAAAATCTTTCCAAGAATATTTGTCTCATTTCTTGTCAAAATGTCTCAATTTTAGTCAAGACTAATCTATATCCACATAAAATAAGACTCATCCCCTAAAAATGAACTTGTTTTGAGATAATTCTCATTTGTTTCAAACTAATTTTCACTTGAAATAAGTAGAAAAATCTGCCAGTGAAAGCAAGTTTTTTGTGCTTGTAACAAGAAAGAAAAACTTGCTCCACTATCAGATTTTTCTACTTATTTAAAGTGGAAAATTTGCTTGAAAGAAGTAAAAAGTGTCTAAAAACAAGCTACTATTTAATGTGATGAGTCTTATTTTAAGTATAATTAGATTTATTTTGACTAGAAATGACATTTTGACTAGAAATAAGACAAATATTCTTGGTAGGATTTTGAGTTTTTGCAGTGCAAGTATCTTAAAAAGATCAATTGAAGAAAATATTTAAAAGTCTAGAAAATGGAACTCAAACCTCAGAGGGCATAAACACGTCTGTATTCAGTTTTAACCAGTGATTTGGTGTTTGCACTTAGAGTGCAGGGCCACAAACAAAAATCTTGTTTAGGGGGGCCACCAAAATCCTAGGGCCGGCCCTGTTCAGACGTCTTCTCTGATGAACACGGCCGCTGAAGCTGCGAGCCGTCGGCGTTGCGATTCTGAGACCGAGGCCGATGCCGAGAGAGCCGAATCCTTCCTCTCTCTGTTGGCAGATAATGTGGCAGCTCTGCACTTCTGCCAAAGAATGAGCCGCACTCTTTCTTTCATCCCTCTTTTCATCTCCCATCCACCTGAGGGATGGATCGCCCCAGGATTTACCCCCCTCGGCCTCCATCAGCACTCAACTGCTGCTGCTGCTGCTGCTGCCTCTCTTCCTGTCATCTCTCCCTCTGTGACCAGCTCTTGGCCTCCTGTCTGTTTCTTTTTGTCTCTTTCTGCTTTGATCCCCTCTCCTCCTCCTCCCCCTTCTTTCCCCCCTCTCTCAGTCCTCTCCCTCACCCTTTTCTCCTTCTGTCTATCTGCTGCTCGACTCGACTCTCTCTGACTCTGACTGATGTGCTGGGATTTCAGTTCTTCAAAAACAAACCACACACTCTCTCTCACATGGCTCAGCGGTTGTGTAATCCCTCGGCTGCTCCCGCTGAGCCGCCGACCCGTCAGGAGCTTATTGAGGAGGAAACCGTGTGCAGAGCAGACGATGATACACACTACGTCACTTGAAATCGCTCGCTCGCTTGCTTGCCGGTGGGAAAGAGCGAAGGGTTTCAGTGGAATGTTTTCGGCGTGCCGCTCATAAACTGGAACGTTTCCTGGAGTCGTCTTTCTTCGGCGGCGCTCCGAGGCTGTGCAGCAGCAGCAGCAAACTGTCAGCGCTGTCGTTACTGAAATCCCTTTGACTCGCTCCGACCGCTCAGGAGGTTTAGATATCTGTAAGAATAAGGCAGATTCTCAGTAAGAGTTGAACCTGCCGTAGAAGTAGTTTAAAGCAGAAGTAAGCAATATTTTTGTGTTAATATAAGTCTTAAATAGTTGTATCTTCCGACAGCAATCACTTCTATAGAGTGTTTGGTCTGAAACACGGGTCTGTCAGTCACTCTGCTCTGCTCTGAGCCCAGGAGAAAACTTTCCTTGTATCCTACAACCTTTATCCAATGAGGAGAGAGAACGGCATAAAGGGGCAGTCCTCTCTGTGTGTGCAGCCAAGGGATGCGCCTGAATGTGGTGACGTAGGGACGAGGGCGGGGACTGCTAACTCCGTCAGCTGACAAGACGTTATGGTGCGTTCAAGGCAACTCGTAACTCGTGTTTTTCCGACCTGTGAAGTCGTACCAGTTCGATCTGGTACGAGTTCACGGGTCAGAAGTTACGAGTGGCCGTTATAGTGACTTTCACAGGTAAAACAGGTCGGAGAAACACGAGTTGCGGGTTGCCTGGAACGCTACAAAGTTGTAAGTTGTGACTTGAAGCTGTAATTTACGGTTTCAAAAGCCTGCCTGGAACGCAGCATTAGCCAAAACGACCGGATCGCTTACTTCTGCTTTAACTAATAGGAGTGGGAATCTTTTACTATCTCACGATTTAATTCTGATTCAGATTTTTGGGGCTACGATTCGATTCAAAATCGGATTTTCGATTCAAAACGATTTGATTCCTAATGATTTCTGCTTCAGTCTGTCGGTGTTAGAGGATCCTCATGATCTACTCCAGTCTGCTTTGCAAGACAGAATGACTGAAGTGTCTTTTTCACATTTATTGAGTTTTAAACATGTATCCATGCTTAGATGGAATTGTTGAAACTGTTGCATAAAAGCAATATCACATATTGCTTAAGTAACAAAATTAAAAGTGCCTCTTTATTAAAAAAAATAGTGCAGTTAAAAGCTGTCTTTTAAATTCTAAGGAAATGGAGACCGACAGCCAGCAGATTTGTTTCAATTTTTTAATTTTTTTAATCGATTTTGGGACATTTTATACCGAATCTGAATCGTATTAAATGATAATTGCGATTCTTATGTGAATCGATTTTTTTGACACAACCCTATTAACTAATATTACTTTTACAAAATAAATAACACCAACTATACTCTTACTCTATTACCTTAAAATACTGGTTTTATAATCACTCTGTCCTCCGATTGGCTGTTACGGGGAGAGCGTCTCCTCTCATTGGCCCAACGCCCCCCTGCTCATTTGTGACTTGTATTTGCAACAGTGCTATAAAAGGGAATTACACTCCACAACTGTAGGGGGAGACAGAGAGCAGCAACACAAGCAGCAGGAAACTGTTTTGTTACAGTTCAAGTACAAACATTAACGGTGGTTGTCTGTGTGTTTGTGTGTTGCAGTCTGACTTGGAGCAGTATAAGAAGGCTCTACTGGACGCCGGCTGTGACCTCTCACCTCTAAACTACATCAAACAGTGGAAGTAAGTCTGTGGGTTGTTTTTATCAACTTTCACACAGTTTTGGAATCGGCCAATCAGAAGAGAGAAGGAGGCTCTGATCCTCTCGTCTGATTGGCTGACTGTATTCTGACTGATCCAATAGAAATAGGGCAGATTTCAGAATAAAACCCTCAGAGAAACTCAAAATCCTGCAAAGTTGTTGTTGGATGGATGTTGGGTCCAGGTGGTGAGGGGGCGGGGCTTAGGTGTGACATCACAAAGTGACAGGAAGTCCTGACGGCTGGTTTTAAGGCTCAGTTTCTGAATCCAGGCTGTGTGCATTTCTCTGTGGACTGAGGCTTTGATACTTTCACAGTATTAATATAGAACCTAGAGCTGCTTTATAATCACACTACACATGGACATCTACCTTTATACTGTATGGAGCTTTAACACAAACATCTACCTTTATACTGTATGGAGCTTTAACACAAACATCTACCTTTATACTGTATGGAGCTTTAACACAAACATCTACCTTTATACTGTATGGAGCTTTAACACAAACATCTACCTTTATACCGTATGGAGCTTTAATACAAACATCTACCTTTATACACAAACATCTACCTTTATACTGTATGGAGCTTTAACACAAACATCTACCTTTATACTGTATGGAGCTTTAACACAAACATCTACCTTTATACTGTATGGAGCTTTAATCATTTCCTTTTGTCTCATTTTGTTTCACTTCTGATCTTTTTTCCAGGGCGTTCACTAAGATGGCCGCCACCCCGGCCAACTACGGCAACAGTGGAGTGAAACCAATGGGGTGAGTTTTTGTAGTAATAATAATAATAATTATAATGAATGACAAGTGGTCATGAAAGTGGTTTTTAAAAGCTCTTTAATCATCACATATAGACGTATCACCATTAAAACTCTCCCGGTCCAGACGATCTGCGGTTGCTCAGAGCGACAGCCGTGATTTAAGAGCTGAACCTGCTCCACGTCTCATTTTATTCAACAATCTCTGAACCTGAGATTTGTGCTTCTTCTGGGACTCTGCGTTGTGTGGAAATAACGACATTTTGTCCTCATAAAACAACCGTCAGCTTTGCCCGCGGCGGCTCAAACTGTGGGCAAGAGGCAATAAATGAAAAAACACTATACTATGATACTATACCAGCGGTACTCAATAGGCGGCCCGCGGGCCGCATCCGGCCCGCCGAACCTTCCAATCAGGCCCGCGACTGAGTTCTACTAGTTTACATATTACTGTATACTGTATTTCTCGGGCTCCGTGCGCCTGTAAGTCAAAGCGCTGGGACATGGAAACACGTGCGGAGCGTTTGTGTGTGCCTGTGAGGCGCTGCACTGGGATACAGAAACGCTGACGAACCCAAATCACCATGCGCGAGTGTTTGGGGAGCGGGCTGGACTGCAGGGTTTTCCCTGCCTGTCTGCAGAGACCGTGGGTGATTTTCACCGCCGTCTTGGTTCAACTGTGTGTGCATCATGCATGGGGGGCCGTTCAGATGAAGCGTCTTTTGCGCGCGCTCAAACCCATTCAATGTAGCCGCCAGTCATGCACGCGCACAACTCAAAAGCCGTAGCCGCGCGCATTTGATGAGACGCAATTGTTTTTTCGTGCACGTCCGCGGCGCACAGCTGCACGACCTGCTTCTCCCCCGGTGTTGTGTCCCGGTTCCCTCGGCCTGTGTCTCTCCTACTGTTTCCCTCTGAGCTCTGTCTCGTTTGAAAGGTGAAGGAAGCCCATGTGTGGAAAGACGTCGCCTCCGAGATGTAGAATGTGTGTTATAGAAGAGAAACACACATTTCAGGACCAATGACTTGTATCCTCAGAACAGAGTCAGACGTCCTGTGATGGTCAGCCTCCTTTCATATTTAAGCTGAAAATCACAGGGCATGTCTGAGGATACAAGTCAGCAGTGTAAAGCTCCAGCATGATATGTAAATGACGATATGACAATGTCAAGATTTTTCATTTTATATCATACAAAACACCATGAAGTGTATAAATAAAAATTATGTGCTTACAAGTAAAATAAAAAATATTTAAATTATTAGACGAAAAAGGTGAATTTAATTTCAATCTAGGCCTATTTGAATGTGCGGCCCCCAAGGTGTCTGTTAAGAAAAATTCTGGCCCTTCGAAAAATGTATTTGAGTACCCCTGTACTATACCTTTAAAAAAAAAAAATACCACAACTTCTCATTTGTCAGAAATAAGAAGTCCGGTGAGTCAGAGCGTAAAAGTAAGAGTCAGAGTAAATGTCTTATTCTTCACATCAATGAATGACTCTAATTGTTTCTAAATGAATTTAAGGAGCTTTTAACTCTTGTTTGTGAGAATGAACTCTTTGAAAGCAGCTGCACTGATGTGCTGCTTTTAGAACCACAATGTTATAATATAAAGCTGCAGAAACACCTAGAAAAACAAATAAAATGAGTGGGATCATAAGAGGACAGCAATTGTCGTTTTAACGTTTTGTCCAATAGTATTTTAGAAAAAGAAAGAAAAAGAAAAGAGCAGACCTGAAAGTAACCAGTACTTTTCAGCCTTCCTAGAAATTAACTCGAGTATTTGTCTTGGAAATGTATTCAAGTAAGAGTAATAAGTACCAAAGAAATCTAATACTCAAGTAAAGTACAAATCTGTGGATCTCTGGATATGTACTTAAAGGGATAGTAGCATTTTTTTAAAGTGGGGTTGTATGATCTCCAAATAGCTCCTCCAAATAGTTTCTCCCGTTAGCAACGCCAGCCCATAATAGCCCTGCCCACAGATTTACAACATACAGTGTTGTAAACAGACCCAAAGAAACGGCCTATTTTCGCGGCCTAAAAGAGGTTTTACCTGAAAAAAAATACACAGTTCCATTGTTCGCTATAATATAATTTTTTCCAGCCCTTCAAAGTGCAGGAAAAACACAGTTTTTATTTGGACCGAACCAACTGCTGATCGGCGGCGCTAACCCTGGGCGGAGGGATACGTGAGTTGGTTAGGTCCAAATAAAAACTGTGTTTTTCCTGCACTTTGAAGGGCTGGAAAAAATTATATTATAGTGAACAATGGAACTGTGTATTTTTTTTCAGGTAAAACCTCTTTTAGGCCGTGAAAATAGGCCGTTTCTTTGGGTCTGTTCACAACACTGTATGTTGTAAATCTCTGGGCAGGGCTATTATGGGCTGGCGTTGCTAACGGGAGGAGTGCAGAGAGTCTTCTACTGCAATTAAAGTACTTAGGGGCTATTTGGAGATCATACAACCCCACTTTAAAAAAAATTATACTATCCCTTTAAGTACAGTACTCAAGTAAATTTACTCCATTACTGTCCACCACTGATCCTAACAGAGCTATTATACGTCTACTTCATGAGGCAGCGATGCCGAGGGAAGTCCAGATGAAGAGCTTTCACACCAGACCCCAAATCACTGGGACAGAAAATACACTTTTTAGAGGAATTCTTGAGACTGTAACAGAAACCTGAACCCGAGGCGGATCGTCACTTATCACGTATAGATCGGATGGTTTTGGCTCAGCCGGTGATTGTTGTTTGTGTGGTTTTGTGGTTTAGTTTGGTTGTTCAGAGGGATCAGTGATTGTTATCATGTTGTGTTTTGCTGTAATAACAACGGTTCATGTTCCCGGCAGCAGAGAGCAGCAGCAGCAACCGAGACGTCTCACTAGTTTATTCACTGCAAAAACTCAAAATCTTACCAAGAATATTTGGCCTATTTCTAGGCATAATGTCATTTCCAGTCAAAACAAATCTCATTCTACCTAAAATAAGACTCATCACATTAAAAAGCAGCTTGTTTTTAGACACTTTTTACTTCTTTCAAGCAGATTTTCACTTGAAATAAGGAGAAAAATCTGCCAGTGGACACATGCAAGACATATCAAGAAACCAATCAGTTTCTCTGGTTTTACTATTTATAGGGTGTGTGTTTGAGGAAAATGAACATTTTTGTTTTATTCTATTAACCAGTAACCACTGACAACATTTCCCCCAAATTTTAAATAAAAGTTTTGTAATTTAGAGCATTTATGGCAGAAAGTGACTAAACTGGTCAAAATAACAAAACATATGAAGTCTTTTCAGACCTTGAATAATAATAATGCAAAGAAAACACGTTCATATTGATTCCTGAACAACACAACATGAATATTTTAACTCAGGAGGAGTTTATAAATCAGTTTTGGTGATGATAATGTTAATAATGTTTAATCCCAGCAGTGTTTTTTTATAATCTTCCTTTAAAACCAGATGTGGTTCAGGTGATCACTGCAAAAACTCAAAATCTTACCAAGAATATTTGTCTTATTTCTAGTCAAAACAAATCTCATTATATGTAAAATCACATGAAAAGCAGCTTGTTTTTAGACACTTTTTACTTCTTTCAAGCATAAAACTGAACTGAACATATTTACACTTGAAATAAGTAGAAAAATCTGATAGTGGAGCAAGTTTTTCTTTCTTATTACAAGCACAAAACAACTTGCTTTCACTGGCAGATTTTTCTACTTATTTCAAGTGAAAATGTGTTTGAAACAAGTGAAAATGATCTAAAAACAAGTTAATTTTTAGGTGATGAGTCTTATTTTAAGTGGAAAGAGTTTAGTTTTGACTAGAAATGAGACATTTTGACAAGAAAGAAGACAAATATTCTTGGAAAGATTTTGAGGTTTTGCAGTGTAAAGACTTTGCACCATTATAACAGATCTGTCATTTCAATAAATCGGTTCAAACACTGCAAAAACTCAAAATCTTACCAAGAATATTTGTCTTTTTTCTAGTCAAAACAAATCTCATTCTACGACTCATCACATTTAAAAGGCAGCTTGTTCTTTTAGACACTTTTTACTTCTTTCAAGCAGATTTTCACTTGAAATAAGTAGAAAAATCTGACAGTGGAGCAAGTTTCTAATTACAGACACAGAAAACTTGCTTTCACTGGCAGATTTTTCTATTTATTTCAAGTGAAAATTAGTTTGAAACAAGTGAAAATGATCTAAAAACAAGTTCATTTTTAGGTGATGAGTCTTATTTTAAGTGGAAAGAGATTAGTTTTGACTAGAAATGAGACATTTTGACAAGAAATAAGACAAATATTCTTGGAAAGATTTTGAGTTTTTGCAGTGTTCATTTGGTTTGTGTTGAGACTACCAGGCTAACCCTGTCCTCCTCCTCCTCCTCCTCCTCCTCCTCTTCGTCTCCCACCCTCTGTGTCTCCTCCCCTGTTTCCTCCCCCTCCCTCTCCCTCCCTCCCTCCCTCCCTCCTCCTCCACAGGCTGTTTTCCAGAGTGATGAACACCGGCTCCCAGTTCGTCATGGAGGGAGTGAAGAACCTGGTGCTCAAACAGCACGTGAGTTCAGACCAGCTGCAGCCAAAACAGCTGATGGACGCTGGTTGTCAGGGGCAACCGGAGTCACGTCGGGCTCAAACTGAAACATTAAGCCTTTATTATCAGATGAGATACAGATACAGACATGTTTTAAAGGGATAGTTCAACATTTTTTGGCAAATTGGCCCATTGCCATAATCCCTATAGTCATAGCAGTAGGTTCGTTACCTTTAATTGTCGGTGCAAGCTATTTTTAGAACGGCGAAATTCATGCAAAACCACTGATGCACGTTGCCTTCAGGGACAGTTTTTCATCAACAGTCTCTGTATTTCCCTCTAAAACAACTCTGTGTGGTAACGTTGTGTTATTATCTCATAGCGTGGTGAATGTGCAGCTCACAACTTGTCCACCAGAGCGTTGGATTGTGTGTTTGATGAGGGAAACCAAGAAATCCCATGAGCCTCCGTAGCGTAGCTCTGAGCAGCTCACAGCTCTGCTCCGCCGTTCTAGAAATAGCTTGCACCGATTAAATTAAAGGTAACGAACCTACTGCTACGACTATAGGGAGTATGGCAATGGGCCAATTTGCCAAAAATGTTGAACTATCCCTTTCTAAACTCTTAAATATGATTAAGTGAAGCGGGATTTGGTCTGAGACACTGACTGTGGAAATTCACTGACTACAGAAGAAAGAACAGAGTGAAGAGATAGAAAACTACATGACAGTGACTCAGCTACAGCATCTGGTAGAACAGTTAGTACAAGGAGCTTATTTTCATATTTTCCTAACAAAAGTGTAGTTTCTTCATTTATACAACAGTGTAGTGTCTTTTCAGAATAGTTAGGGCACTTAGCATATTTTATTTGTCTATGTTTGTTAACCTGAACCTGACAGTTGTGCTAAATCCAGCCTAATGTCTCAGGTGTTCTTAGCCCCGCCTCCTCCTGCCCCCACAGCTCGATCGTGATTGGCTCTTTCAGGGTTTCAGGGCTGTGTGTGTGTGTATGTGTGTGTGTGTTAGTTCACTTCACATTTATTCTCTTGTATTATATAAAAGCATAAAAAGGACATCAGTTTCATCAGAGGATCTGGTTTCATGCACACAGCTGCTCTCCGCCACCTCATTCATTATTTAACCTCAAACCGAGGCCAGAACATTTTGTTTTGTTAACGGACTCGTGAGCGGCCGCCATGTTGGAGACGAGACCTTCTTCATCTCCTCCTCCTCCTCCTCCTCCTCTTTCCTGTGATTTATTAGACGTTTGTCTTGTTGTTTTTCCTCCCGGTCCCTTTGACTTCTCCACCGTCTCTTCCAGGGTTCTTACGGATCTTTAAAAAGTCTTAAAAGGCATTGAATTCATTCATCTAAAAACAAGGCCTTAATTGGCATTAAAATGTCCTAAATCAATTTTTTAAAGGTCTTAAAAATGTTAAGTGGTATTTTATGGTTGTAATTAGTCTCAAATCTCAAAATAATTGGTAACATTACGACATAGAGAAGTTAGTGGCGGCCGTCACCAGCTCCCGAGTCAGTGTTTTTTTTTTTTTTATGCATTTATTTTGAAAGGACAGCTGGAAAGAGACACAATCCAATGTTCATGTAGCAGTCACTTTACCTTGGAAGTGGGTCAAATTGTCCCTAACCCTATGTAATATAAAGTCGGTCTTAAATTTCATTTCAAGTGGCTTTAAAAAAGTCTTAAAAAGTCTTAAAGCAGAAGTAAGCGATCCGGTCGTTTTGGCTAATGCTGCGTTCCAGGCAGGCTTTTGAAACCGTAAATTACAGCTTCAAGTCACGACTTACGACTTTGTAGCGTTCCAGGCAACCCGCAACTCGCGTTTCTCCGACCTGTTTTACCTGTGAAAGTCACTATAACGGCCACTCGTAACTTCTGACCCGTGAACTCGTACCAGATCGAACTGGTACGACTTCACAGGTCGGAAAAACACGAGTTACGGGTTGCCTTGAACGCACCATAACTTCTTGTCAGCCGATGGAGTTAGCAGCCCCCGCCCTCAGAGCAGAGTGACTGACAGACCCGTGTTTCAGACCAAACACTCTATAGAAGTGATTGCTGTCGGAAGATACAACTATTTAAGACTTAGATTAACACAAAAATATCGCTTACTTCTGCTTTAAATTTCATTTCAAGTGGCTTTAAAAAAGTCTTAAAAAGTCTTAAATTTAACTTGGCTTAAGCCGTAGGAACCCTGTCTTCACCGTCTCTTCCTCTGTCGTCGCTCCGTTCCTCCGTCCTCGTTCTCTCCACCTGAGAGCAGCCGTAGTCTCCGCCCGTCTGCCTCTCACAGGAGTCGAAGCCGAGCGCACTCCTCCTCATTCCTGGACGACGGCGACGCCGCTGACAACACGGATGATGACGGCGGGGTGTTTCAGGGTCAAACTGGCACCAACATGGAGTCATTTATAATCATTAAACACACACACACACACACACACACAGAGGGAGGTGGTGTCTGTTTTCTTCATATAGAAGCCGAGTCGGTCGGACCATGATGCTTTGCAGCGCTGCCAGAACGTTACAGACGCTCCGAGTCGCTCCTCTGTCAGGAGGATATTTACACTCGTCTGTGTTTTCACGCTGAAATCCAAACCAAACAGATTCTGCTGCATGAAAAAAAACCAAACCTGAGAGAGAAAGAAAGACAGAGAGAAAGAAAAGACAGACAGACAGAAAGAAAGAAGAGATGAGTCCAGTCCCAGTCTGAACCTGAACCTGAAAACAAAAACAGCGGCTCCAGTCTGACACACAGAAAGCTGCTGCTGGAATCAAGATTTCTCCTTTACAATCGATCACATTCATCTCCTCCGGCTCCTCGGTGCTGAAGTGTTAAACCGTTAAAGCGTCACTGAGCTCGTCGTCCTCCAATCAAGACGAAAGGCGACCAGCTTTTTCTCGAAATTTAACCACCTTTTTTCCAGAAATATTACATTTTTCCAGAAATTTCTCTAAATTTTTCCAAATTTCACTGCCATTGCCCCTAATTTAAAGGGACAATGAGGAGTTTCTATTTGGTTATAAAAAAGTCTCACATTAATGTGGATGAATCTACGTTACCCACACTTGTTAATGGGCCCATTTTCGATAAATATATAGTTTTGTCTCTATGGTTATTTTGTTATTTTAATTAATGGTGGAAATGCTGGGCGAGCCGACCAGCGTTTCCTTACTTTCGGTTTTGCGGACGCTCTTGAGAATAACGCCGCCGTATTGCCGTTTATGGTGGGGACTACGACGGTAACTGAACCTCTTTGAACTTTGAACCTCTGACTTTAATTCTTGATGAATGAAAACATGAGTCTGTCTTGCGCCGGTTAAAGAATTTCACGGTGCGGAGGCTCATAAATGTAGTGTGGAAACACTTCACTTTTCCAAAACTCCTCGTTGTCCCTTTAAACATACATTAACTAAAAAAAAGTAATGTTCTCAAGTCTCATAACAAATATTTGTGTATTTCTGGTGTTTATGTAAAAATTTTGTCCAATGAAGGGACAGTGGTCGAATTTGTGTCGGTTAAGGCAGTCCTTCCAGAGAAATGCGTTTGAGTTTTTTTGTGATTGTTGCCGGCAAAAATCCTTGATTATGCGGCACGTTTTCTTAAAATGCAATAGAATATGTGGAATATTTATGCAATTTTATGCGATGAAATTGTGGGAATTTGCAAAAACTGTGGTTGGATGAATAAGAAAAAAAAAAGTGTGTGACTCATGTTAAAGCAGGTTTCCCTCCTCTCTCTTCCAGAACCTTCCCGTCACTCGGATCCTGGACAACCTGATGGAGATGAAGTCTCATCCTGTGAGTCCGTCACATCAAACATGCATCATGTTCAAACACTTGATAATGAATGTTTCCTCTGGTTAGACGGGTTAGGGCTAGTTAAATAAAAAACAACTTGTGTTTCTGGAGGACACAATAAAGTGAGGGACCAGGCCAAAGGCTAATGCTAAGCTAACATGATCAATAACTGATCAATACCATGTGAATCAAATACATTCACCACGCTATGAGATAATAACACAACGTTACCAGCCAGAGTTGTTTTAGAGGGAAATTCATGCAAAACCGCTGATGCGCGTTGCCTTCAGGGACAGTTTTTCATCATCAGTCTCTGTATTTCCCTCTAAAACAACTCTGTGTGGTAACGTTGTGTTATTATCTCATAGTGTGGTGAATGTGCAGCTCACAACTTGTCCACCAGAGCGTTGTGGAGTTGTTGGATTGTGTATTTGATGAGTTTGATGATGAGGGAAACCAAGAAATCCCATAATGAGCCTCCGTAGCGTAGCTCTGAGCAGCTCACGGCTCTGCTCCGCCGTTCTAAAAATAGCTTGCACCGACAATTAAAGGTAACGAACCTACTGCTATGACTATAGGGATTATGGCAATGGGCCAATTTGACAAAATGTTGAATTATCCCTTTAAGGCGGTATGTTTCTGACTGAAAAATCTCCAGTCCACCTTAAAAAACAGATAATTTGGTTTATTTATTCATCTGTTTCTGTTGCTCTGGTTCATTTGTTAATTATTATCCAGTTATTATTATTAACTGTGTGTGTGTGTGTGTGTGTGTGTGTGTGTGTGTGTGTGTGTGTGTGTGTGTGTGTGTGTGTGTGTGTGTGTGTGTGTGTGTGTGTGTGTGTGTGTGTGTGTGTGTGTGTGTGTGTGTGTGTGTGTGTGTGTTAGTAGTTTAACTCACATGAACCATCGACTCAGTTTCACACTGACGATGTCGAAGGTGACACAGTGAAATTTTTTTATGGACTCTTCACTCATGTAGTCATTTGACCCCACACACACACACACTCTCTCTCTCTCTCACACACACACACACACGCACACACACACACACACACACACTTTCTCTCTCTCACACACTCTGCATGTTTCTCAGCATCTGGAGTTTCAAACGACCAACAAAGATCCTGTTGTTGTGAATATGGACGGGGGGAGGAGGGGGGAGGACTGGACTGGGATGAGGATGAAAGAAAGAGAAGATCACATTCTCCCTCTATCAGATCGACCAGTGTGTGTGTGTGTGTGTGTGTGTCTGTGTGTGTGTGTGTGTGAGTTGTTCAGCTCATGTTGAACTCAATAAGAAAAGTGCTGATGTGGAAGATTAAGGGAACAATTCAACATTTGGAGCGGAGTCAGGGTGTTAGCTCAGCTCAGTTCAGAGACTTTGTTTAAATGAAACCAAAGTCCAAGTAAATCTGCAAAACTTCCATGAATATTAACGAGGCGACTTTAGGACAAGAAGCAGAGATGGACAGAGTACTCGACCCCCAGTACAAATACTACTGGTCAAAACTTACTCCGTTACAAGTAAAAGTAGCTTAGTTGACATGTTACTCCAGTAAGAGTAAAAAAGTTAATGCTTTTAAATGTACTTTTAAGTCAAAGTCAGAGTCAGAGTAAATGTCTTATTCTCCACATCAATGAATGACTAATTGTTTCTAAATGAATGTAAGGAGCTTTTAACTCTTGTTAGTGAGAATGAACTCTTTGAAAGCAGCTGCACTGATGTGCTGCTTTTAGGGGTTAGGGTTTCCTTCTTTGACAAACACAGCTTGTGTCCAATAGGATTTTAGAAAAAGACCTGAAAGTAACCAGTACTTTTCAGCCTTTTCATCCTAGAAATTAACTCGAGTACACTGCAAAAACTCTAAATCTTTCCAAGATAATTTGTCTCATTTCTAGTCAAAACAAATCTAATTATACGTAAAATCACATAAAAAGTAGCTTGTTTTTAGACACTTTTTACTTCTTTCAGCATTTTTTTTTACTTGAAATAAGTAGAAAAACCTGATAGTGGATCAAGTTTTTCTTTCTTATTACGAGCACAAAAAACCTGCTTTCACTGGCAGATTGTTCTACTTATTTCAAGTGAAAATTAGTTTGAAACAAGTGAAATCATCTCAAAACAAGTTAATTTTCAGGTGATGAGTCTTATTTTAAGTGTAAAGAGTTTAGTTTTGACTAAAATTGAGACATTTTGACAAGAAATAAGACAAATATTCTTGGTAAGATTTTGAGTTTTTGCAGTGTAAAAGTAAAAATATTTGATTTTGGAAATGTATTCAAGTAAGAGTAATAAGTACCAAAGAAATCTAATACTCAAGTAAAGTATAAATCCTCTGGATATGTGCTTAAGTACAGTACTCAAGTAAATTTACTCCGTTACTGTCCACCACTGAGAAGAAGCCGAGTTTGAGAGAAAACAAACTAAACATGAAGATGTAAAAAATAAAAAGGAGATGAGTTGGAAAACAAAATGTTGAGCAGAAAGACAAACGGCCGAACACTTAAATAACTCTCTGCTGGAGCTTCCTCCCTCTCCGGTCGATCAGGACCAAGCTGAGCTTTTATCCTCATGTGTCTCCGTCTGGTCTGATGAGTCCGGACCAATGTTCCCTCTAATTTTCAAAACTCCTGAGCAGGAATTCAACTCCCCTGAGAGTGAAAGCTTAAGCGTACACAGTACATCCACATGCTGGTGCTATGGCCTCACCTCTCCAACTCCAAGGCCCAATTCCAATTCTATTTTTCATCCCTACCCCTAGCCCTTAACCCTTGCCCTTGAAACGGAGCTACAAGGAGTAGGGTTGAAAGTCAACCCCTACGAATTGGGACACCACTTCAACAATCACATACGTCATCAGTCGTCTCTGCTGGCTTTCACATAAGCAGACGTGACGAGCTTTTGCCACAAATCCTCTATTCAAAACCACGTTAACTTAATAAAATAAAATAAAATTTAATGAAGACTGATCGGTTCATTGTAAAACATTTATTTATTGATGTAAATGTGGTGATTTCTGTATAGGCTACAGATCCCCCAGGCAGCGCTGCTCCTCTGTCCAATACACACATGAAGCTTCACTTTTAATTCAAACAAATTAATGCGACAATTGTTACATTTCATCAATGAGACCAGCATTTATCTCCTAAAAAGAATGTA
Organism: Trachurus japonicus; assembly: GCF_045865225.1. Taxonomy (NCBI): domain Eukaryota; kingdom Metazoa; phylum Chordata; class Actinopteri; order Carangiformes; family Carangidae; genus Trachurus; species Trachurus japonicus. The sequence goes on along the minus strand of NC_140928.1, from coordinate 1,754,714 downwards.
ACTACCCGGCGGTAAACCTCTAAAAACCTGCGGGTAAGTTAATTAGCGGTCGGGAGGTTGGCCGGCTGACGAGCTCTCCGGACGGGGTGGTGTCTCCGTGACGAGCCGTTGATCTGCTCCACAGGTGGAGCTTCACTTCTCCCAAAAACATCGGAGCAAACGTCTAAACAGCCGTCATGTGGATAAACCGACCGCACATTGGGGATCTAAACAGCTACTTTCTCCCATGAAAAAATATTAAAACTCAAACTCAAAATGATGTAATAACAGCGCTACAGTGAGAAATAAAACAGCCGCCGGTTGCCGCAAGATGCATTCTGGGAAACTTGCCATAGCCCTCGGTCCGTAGTGTGCCCCTGAAAAATCTCCATTTCGAGGGCGAGATAGCCCTACCACTTCCCCCTAACCCTCGTCTGAACCAGAATTGGGACACCCCTACCACTTCACGTGAACGCGCAAAACGAAGGGTTAGGGCCAAGGGCTAGGGCTAAGGGGAGAATCGGAATTCACCCCAAATATCAATACAATTGGCTATTACTATTATGATTAATAACAGATTATTTTGACAACATTACCTCGGCTACTCCAGTTACAGTTAATGATAACAAAATACAATATTGTTTTGGCAAAATAGAGTTTGCATTTATTGCCATATGAACAATATGAAAAAAATAACTAACATCAAGTTGGTGTCATCAACTCTTGGCACAGAAGCATCTTAATATGAACAGTAATAATAATTATCAAGCAAAAACTTAAATCCTAGTTGCACTACAGACCACGGTTAAGGTCATACATTTAACAATTGGAAGTGCACATTAGGGAGAAATGAACAGTAAACTAGTCGGGGATATTTGAGTGCAACTTTTTTTGTCTTCTGGGCAAAGAGGTGGAGCAGTAAAACACCTTAGAGGGAACAGTGGTCCGGACTCAACGAGGGTCCCTGAACGCCTTGTGTCCAAAACGTTGGATCATCAGCTGACGATGATGTTGTTTTTGTGTCTCACAGGAAACAGACGACTACAGGTACTTCGACCCCAAGATGCTGCGAGGCAGCGAGAGGTACCGGCTCACATCAATACTCATATCAATAACCAGATCAATACTCAGATCAATACTCAGATCAATACTCAGCTCTGACCGGTTGTCTTCCTCCTCTTCCTCCTCTTCCTCCTCAGCTCCATTCCCAGGAACAAGAACCCGTTCCAGGAGGTGAGCAGAGTCCGATCCGTCCGATCCGGTTCCTGAAGAGGAACCAGTTCAGTCAACCAATCATCAGCCTGTTCAGAGTTTAACAGAATAAAACTGAATCTTGTTTCAGGCCGTCGTGTTCGTGGTCGGAGGAGGAAACTACATCGAGTACCAGAACCTGGTCGACTACACAAAGGTACCACTGATAATACTGATAATAATACTATACTATTGTTACTACTACTTTTTAATTTTTTTGTTTATTTGAATGGGACAGGGCAAAATAACATAAAAACTGTTAAATAACAGTACACTACACATAATAATGTAGAGTAGAGTAGAGAGTAGAGAATACTTTATTCATCCCTAGGAGGGAAATTCAAATTAGTCCAGAAGCCCACACGACAATGACACAAAAAAGAAAGAAAGATGGAGCAGGACCTCTGGATGGAGCAGGACCTCTGGATGGAGCAAGGCCACCGGATGGAGCAGGACCTCTGGATGGAGCAGGACCTCTGGGTGGAGCAGGACCTCTGGGTGGAGCAAGGCCACTGGATGGAGCAGGACCTCTGGATGGAGCAGGGCCTCTGGATGGAGCAGGACCTCTGGATGGAGCAAGGCCACCGGATGGAGCAGGACCTCTGGATGGAGCAAGGCCACCGGATGGAGCAGGACCTCTGGATGGAGCAGGACCTCTGGATGGAGCAGGACCTCTGGATGGAGCAGGACCTCTGGATGGAGCAGGACCTCTGGATGGAGCAAGGCCACCGGATGGAGCAGGACCTCTGGATGGAGCAGGACCTCTGGGTGGAGCAGGACCTCTGGATGGAGCAAGGCCACTGGATGGAGCAGGACCTCTGGATGGAGCAGGACCTCTGGATGGAGCAAGGCCACCGGATGGAGCAGGACCTCTGGATGGAGCAGGGCCACCGGATGGAGCAGGACCGCTGGATGGAGCAGGACCTCTGGATGGAGCAGGACCTCTGGATGGAGCAGGACCTCTGGATGGAGCAGGACCTCTGGATGGAGCAAGGCCACCGGATGGAGCAGGACCGCCGGATGGAGCAGGACCTCTGGGTGGAGCAGGACCTCTGGATGGAGCAAGGCCACCGGATGGAGCAGGACCTCTGGATGGAGCAGGACCTCTGGGTGGAGCAGGACCTCTGGATGGAGCAAGGCCACCGGATGGAGCAGGACCGCTGGATGGAGCAGGACCTCTGGATGGAGCAAGGCCACCGGATGGAGCAGGACCTCTGGATGGAGCAAGGCCACCGGATGGAGCAGGAACCGCCAGGTGGAGCAGGAACTGCCAGGTGGATGACTGACCTCAGAAAGGACCGATAGGACATCTCCACCTCCCAGCCTTTAACTTTGCACCAGCAGCACGACAACCACCACAAAAGCACCTCTTCATCTCATCTGGGACAGGATGGTGGTGTCCTCCAGATCTGTCCATTTTCAATGAAAGAAGCTCATCTCTGAAGAATCACTTCTCCCCACAGAAGCATCCATCAGTAGATAACAAAAAACACCACAAAAATAAAGCAAATGTTGAGTAAAAACTCAAAAACTCAGAGCTACCAGACTTTGCTGCTCCCAGTTGAAGCGCATGTTCCAGAATCATTGATGTAGACAACACAAAAAGGCTATGACAATGAAGGACATATTGACAAACACATTCCACAGGTAGGGGGGCCATAAGAGTTTTGTTCTGGGAGATAAAGTGCATAAGTGCTGCGTTAAAGTGACAAGTGCTAAAGTGCAAGAGTGCATAGGTACCAGGTTGTATTGCACGATGCCCTATAAGAGTATTTATCAAAGTGCCAGATAGTTTTGCACAAGGCCCTAAAGTGCACATCAGTTTAAAGTGCCAGGTTGTGTTGCACGATGCCCATTACACCCAGTTGCACAAGCAGAAGTGTGTAGATATTGCACAAAATGTAATCCATAATCGTATTATGTAAGTTCTACTAAAACCAAAATGACGTACACAAAAATATTGTGTACAATTAACTGAAAATAAAAACTCAAATGCTGCCCCGGCAGTTGTTATTACAGGTTGTCTGATTGAACTACACTACTACTGTTATTTAACTTCTTCATCTTCTAATGTTCAGTCCAAACAGGGGAAGAAGATCGTTTATGGCTGCAGTGAACTCTTCAACGCTGCTCAGTTCATCAAACAGGTGAGAAACAACGTCCGTAATAACATGTATAAATCTTATGTTCTGACTGTAATAATGTGATGTGTTGCTCTCCTCTCTGCAGCTCTCTCAGCTCGGCCAGAAGTGAAGAAGTGGATTCCAACAATATGTGAACCTCTCTCTCCCTCTCTCTCTCTCTAATTCCAGTTTGTTTTATATAAACTCTGTACATTTTCTCTGCTCATTGTTCAGTTTCTGTTTCCTCCTCTAATAAACATTAACACTGCGCTCACACTGCTGACGTCCATGTGCACTTATTACTTATATAATGTTATTATTAGGGCTGGGACGATATGCTTTTCTCCCGATTTGATTCTTCTATGATTTTTTGGATTGCGATTCGATTTAAATTGCGATTCTACGATATTGCCAATTCTCTCGATTTTTAGTCTGCATTTTTTACATTTATCTGCACACAAATACTGTAGGAGCCTATAAATGAACATACTCCATTATAAAGTGAACTTAAACCCTTTTCAAAACCTGTACTCTCTGTATGTAAAAAAAAAAAGGCGAACAAATGCACATTGCACAATATTTTAAAACATTTTCCAAAAAAAAAAGAAAATGGATTTTTGAAAAGAAAAAAATCGATTTAAAAATCATCAAAAAAGATATCGCGATATTTGTGTGAATCGATTTTTTCTCCCACCCCTAGTTATTCTTATTAAAAGTAGATGTTTATATATAGACAGAGGCCGTGTGGAACGAGCCGTCAGGACTTCCTGTAACGTTGTGATGTCACAGAGGGACAGGCTCCGCCCACTCTGCCACATTCACGATTGTGTTGTTTTTTTTAGGCTCCTTACAGACTGACACTGAAACTCTGAAAAGCTTCGTTAATTCACCACTTATTCCCCGGACTGGTTACCACACACTAACACACACACACACAGTCACACACTAACACACACATTAACACACTAACACACACAGTCACACACACACACACAGATTAAAATGCCATAATGACATAAATCTGAGATCGGTCTCTTTGTTTCTGGTGCTGCAGGAACATGGCAGCTGAACCACTCTGTGCCAGGCTGAGTGTGTGTGTGTGTGTGTGTGTGTGTGTGTGTGTGTGTGTGTGTCTGTGTGTTTGTGTGTCTGTGTGTGTCTTTACTACTACACACTTGCAAAGAACAGTCTGCAGAAAACACCTCCACTCATCAGACTGTTTCTAACTTTCATTAGCTCCCGTTTGGAGTTGCCTCTGTATGAAATGCGCTATATAAATAAAGATGCCTTGCCTTGCCTTTGATAATAATAATAATAGTTTATTTGTATAGCACCTTTCAGCCCAAAGTGCTTTACAGGGTAAAAGAATGGTACAGTAAAAGGCAATACAGACAAGATTAAAACATTAAAACTAGGGCTGTCAGAGTTAACGCGTTAATCGCGATGCGATTAATTAAAAAAATTAACGCGATTAAATTTTTTAATCGCGGCCCATTTTGTCCTCTGTCTGCTGGACTGGAGGACTGGAGTGTGGGACCTCCAGTCCAGTAGGTGGCGGTAAGGCACCTTCAAGTTGGTTGCTACACAAATATACACAGTCTAACATATATCCACAGCTCCATCCATTCATTTTTTGATGGCTTTGTTGTCAACAAATGCACGTGGCGATGTATTGATTTTTTGACGGCTTCTGTTGTCAACAAATACACATGGCCAGGCAGAGGTGTAGCAAAGTAAAGGGCAATTTCCACTGGATGCAATTCGTTTCAATTCTGTGTGAGTTTCATGCATCATGTGTTATGATTAGGTAGGCCTACTAGGTCTGGTCTAAAAGTTGTTTGTCTAGAGATTATAACACTTTGGAGTGTTGAAAGTCCAAAGCGCCATATATAATATTTTTAATAGAGATTAATCGCGAGTTAACTATGGAAAAAATGTGATTAATCACGATTAGAAAAATTAATCATTTGACAGCCCTAATTAAAACATAATGCATGATGTGACTATAACACCAATCTCACATAGTTTATGTTACTACTGGAGAGTGGGACCTGCAGACCCCTGATTTGCGCTTGTACACTCTTTGGATTTATAAGCCCTGTTGACTGATGTTGCACAATTTCTGTATATAAAGTATATATATTTTTTTTTTTTTTTTTTGGCTTTTCATGCCTTTATTTGATAGGACAGTTGAGAGTGTGACAGGAAATGGGAGGCAGAGATGGGGGTAATGACATGCAGGATAGGGCCGTCCGACGCGGGACTCGAACCGGGGCCGCCTGCAGCGAGGACTACAGCCTCAACACATGGGGCGGGTGCTCTACCAACTGAGCTAAACAACAATTTCTGTATATAAAACAAAAACTGGAATGGCATTTATTTCTGCTTTACTGTTGATGCCATGTGAATGTACTTCTCTGTCCATTCCAAATAAAGAACATAATGCATGCAATTTAAAGTTTACAGTTCATACAGTTTACTACAACAAGAGAGAAGATAAAATAATGAAATAGAATTAAATAAAAAAGGATTATACCAGTGATAGAGTATAAAAATAGGTCTTAAAGTGCGTCTTGAAGCACTCTATGGAGGTTGCTTCTCTGACGTGAGCGGGTAGTCTGTTCCAGGCCGTTGGGCACCAATGGCACCAGAGATAAAAGAAATAAAAACTTGAATTACAGAGAAAAAATAATAATAAATCAGTCATCATCATCATCATCATCATTCAGGGAACGTGACGGATTCTCAGTTTAGATTTGAGACATTTCAAAAGTTCAGCTCAGTGTGAAACTGCACATGCTCCTGTTTTCATTAGAGACCACCCGCCCACACACACACACACTCACACACACACACACACATACACACACACACACACACACACTCACTTACACACTCACTCACTCACTCACTCACACACTCACTCACACACACACACAGTTAATCCCGGCTCAGTGTCAGTGGTTTCAGCTCTGTTATGTTGACTTCATGACCTGGGAGCTGAGAGGAGGAGGAGGAGGAGGAGGAAGGATGAAGAGGATGAGAATTAAGGAATGGAGGAAGAGGAGGAGGAGGAGGAGGGAGGGAGGGGGAGAGGAGGAAGCAAAGATTTTATTTTTATTTTTTTAACACTTTATAATTTAATTCCGAAAACACTGAAGCGTAGAAATATCGCTGACACGTGCTTTTCGTCAAACGAGCACATTGTAAATATTTTTTAAATGATGTTTTTTTTCTTCTTTTTTTCAAATTCACAATGTCATACATTCTAATTTGAACTCATTTAAAGGAAAAAAACATTTGCTTGCATTTAAAACAGTACAAGCTTACAACATATCAAACAGGTAAAATAAATTAAAACAAAGTAAAAATAATAATTACAGGGGTTGACATTTCAACATAGTGCATCAAGCGTGTTTAAGAACATAGGACAGGAGGAAGCAAAGATGGTGAAGAGGAAACGTGAAAGAGTGAGAGAACAAGAAGGTGAAGGAGGAGGAGGAAATCCTTCATCCTGGACATCACACACACACGCACACACACACACACACACACACACACACACACCTCGTGACTGTCAGCAGCTGCAGCTCAGCTTTTATCTTGTGGATCAAGATAAAACTAAACTTCTGGTTGCAGCTTCGTTCCACCTGAGAAACCGACTGAGCCTCAATAACACTGAGATCAATAATTAACTCTGCAGCTCCATCTACAAATTAAAATATAAAAAAAAGTATAAATCCAATGTTATTGACACCTAAAGGGCAATTTCACAACGCATTGTAGAATTTGGAAGTCGAGCTTCTCTGTTCTCTTAATAATCTTCTCTTTTGTTTTGTAAATATAAGTCACAATATTAATTCTGTCTGGTTTTGTTTTGTTTTATTCTCTTTATTTTGATCATTCAATACAAATCTTTATGTACAAAGTGGCACAATGAGCTAACACTCGCCTTTTGGTCCATGTTTTACTGACCAATCAATGCATTTTGTCAGTTGCTATTTTTTTTTATTTAATCAACCAAATAAACTCAAACACTGGGATCAATGTCAATGTTCATTTATTAAAGTCCGACACAGACCTGCGTCGTGTTTCTGGAGGAATCCTGTTGCCATTTTCTGCCAATAAATGCTCTAAATGACAATATTTTTTATTTCCAATGTGGGAGAAATGTTGTCAGTAGGTTATAGAATGAAACAAAAGTGTTCATTTTACTCAAGCACACAGCTATGAATAGTAAAACCAGAGGAACTGATCATTTTGAAGTGCTCTCTTCATTTTTTTCCAGAGCTGGATATATATATATATACAGTAGCCTATACAGTATATATCACGTAAAAATATATAATACACAAACATGACCTGGTTTATCTATTGATGTGTTGTGTTGGTTATTGTTCACTAAAATAAATAAAGGAAATGTTTCAGTTTATGATGCTCAGTGGATTCTACGGTGTCTCTGAAGGTCCATTCACCGCCGCCTCAGAAAACCACACACAAGACACAAACATGCTGCTACACTGCAAAAACTCACAATTTTTCCAAGAATATTTGTCTTATTTCTTGTCAAAATGTCTCATTTCTAGTCAAAACTAATCTCTTTCCACTTAAAATAAGACTCAACACCTAAAAAAAATGAACTTGTTTTTAGATCATTTTCACTTGTTTCAAACTAATTTTCACTTGAAATAAGTAGAAAAATCTGCCAGTGAAAGCAAGTTGTTTTGTGCTAGTAATAAGAAAGAAAAACTTGCTCCACTATCAGATTATTTTAAGTGAAAATCTGCTTGAAAGAAGGAAAAAGTGTCTCAAAACAAGCTACTTTTTAATGTGATGAGTCTTTATTTTAAGTAGAATGAGATTAGTTTTGACTAGAAATAAGACAAATATTCTTGGTAAGACATTTGACTTTTTGCAGTGTACACATTCAGAAAATGAGTTTTTGTTGTTGTTGTTGTTGTTGTTGTTGCTGTTGTGTCTCCTCACACCCGTTCAGTCGGACCCGGACTCGGACCACAGACCCCAGGGCTGGGCTGTGATTGGCTGCCGGCCCCCGTGACCTCAGCTGACCTCAGGACGGGAGACAAAGCCACGTCTGTCCTGAGAGGATCGGGTGTCTGAGTCCGGCCGCCGGGGGAGAGACTCGCTAATCCAGGTGGAAGTCGATCCAGGTGAAGCGCTGCTGCTGCACCTCAACTCAGGACCAAGGGGGCAGTTGTTGTCGGTCTGAGAAGTGAAGTCACTTCCTCGTTCAACAAGCTGCAATCCCCTCTTCTTCCTCTGGGGGCTGGTGTCAGAAAGCAGCATTCTCCATAGACCCCCATGTTAAAATCACCCACTTTACATCCTCAATAAACATGATCAAAGCCTGGTGTCAGCACGTTTTCTGGTCTCAACCGATAGTTTCTACCCCCGCACCATAGACTGTAAAAAGAATGGACATAGCATCCGTGACATCACCCATTGGTTGTGGGGAGTCGTTTTTGTGACTCCAATATGGCGGCCTGAACAGCGCCATGTTGGATTGGCCGGCCGAGAACCCGCCCACTGGCCTCGAAGCAGCTGTCCACGGAGCTGCTCGGACCTGTCACTCAACGTTTCCGCGCCCTAATTGGCCAGAGTTTTAACCTAATAACAGTAAAACGGTAGAGTTAAACCCCCCCCCCCCCTCAGAGTGTGTGGGGGGGTAGAAACTATCGGTTGAGATCAGAAAACGTGCTGACACCAGGCTTTGATCATGTTTACTGAGGATGTAAAGTGGGTGATTTTAACATGGGGGTCTATGGAGAATGCTGCTTTCTGACACCAGCCCCCAGAGGAAGAAGAGGGGATTGCAGCTTGTTGAACGCGGAAGTGACTTCACTTCTCAGACCGACAACTGCCCCCTTGCCCCGCACACAGTCTGAGGGGGGTGAATTTTTTTTTAACTCTACCGTTTTACTGTTATTAGGTTAAAACTCTGGCCAATTAGGGCGAGGAAACGTTGAGTGACAGGTCCGAGCAGCTCCGTGGACAGCTGCTTCGAGGCCAGTGGGCGGGTTCTCGGCCGGCCAATCCAACATGGCGCTGTTCAGGCCGCCATATTGGAGTCACAAAAACGACTCCACAAAACCAATGGGGGACGTCACGGATGCTATGGCCATGTTTGTTACAGTCTATGCTCGGAACCGGTCCAACTCCGACCCAACATGGCGCCCGGTTCCCATGGCGACGTGGCGTCCAAAAGCTCACAACTGTTTCCTGCACTGCAAAAACTAAAAGTCTTTCCAAGAATATTTGTCTTTTTTCTTGTCAAAATGTCTAATTTCTAGTCTAAACTAATCTCTTTCCACTTAAAATAAGACTCATCACCTAAAAATGAACTTGTTTTTAGATCATTTTCACTTGTTTCAAACTCATTTTCAATTGAAATAAGTAGAAAAATCTGCCAGTGAAAGCAAGTTTTTTTGTGCTTGTAATAAGGAAGAAAAACTTGCTCCACTATCAGATTTTACTACTTATTTAAAGTGAAAATCTGCTTGAAAAAAGTAAAAAGTGTCTAAAAACAAGCTACTATTTAATGTGATGAGTCTTATTTTAAGTAGAATTAGATTTATTTTGACTAGAAATTACATTTTGACTAGAAATAAGACAAATATTCTTGGTAGGATTTTGAGTTTTTGCAGTGTACACCAAGATATTTAAATCTGTCGACCTTCTGCAGAAGGTTGTTGTGTTTCTCTGCTCGTCTTCGTCTCTGTTGCTTGTTTCCTTTTGCTTCTGTTGGACTCTCTCATCCCTCCCTGTCACTCAGATCTGGGACCGGGACCAGAACCGGGATCAGGACCGGGATCAGGACCGGGATCAGCGCCGCCCGGGGCCTCGGCCTCCGTCTCTGCAGCTGAAGCTCAGTGGATCTCAGAGTTTATTTTCTCTCTCTCTCTCTCTCTGTTTCTTTTCCTCTGGAACCTCGAGTCCAAACCAACAACAACACGACACGACACACAAACACGTTGAATACACGGAGATCGAACTCACGGCGCCTCGGCTCTCTGCTGCACGACTCCTGGAGCTCCTGGTTCCTCTGGTTCCTCTGGTTCCTCTGGAGACACTTAATTCATTTTTTTTTTTAAACAAAGTCTAATCACTGCATCTTTAAACTTTATGACAACTGCACGCTGAGTTAAACATTATTATCACTCCACCAGAGCTATAAGATCTGTCTCAAGTGAAGATTGTAATATTCCTAAGCGTAGCTCTGCCTTTGCTCAATCTGCCTTTTTGTTTAAATCTGTCAAATCATGGAACAATCTTCCAACTCATCTGAAACTCTGTACAGACTTCAATGTTTTTTCCCGGGAAGTCAAACAATGGATCCTAAGAAATCAGTCATGTCAGCATTAATCATGTCAGCATTAATCATGTCAGCATTAATCATGTCAGCATTAATCATGTCAGCATTAATCATTAATCGTGAGCCTAAATTATTTTTAACCTTGGCAAAGTGTGAAGTATTTTAATAACTGTATGTGTCTTTCTGATATGAAATATGTCTGGAGTATTTGTGATGTGTGTGAGGGTGTATTATGCACATGTGTATGGATGTTTAGAATGTTATGTAAATTGATAATTCTTACCTTTCTATTGTTCTTATTCACCTGCCCAGGGACGACGGATGGAAAGTAGCTAGTCAGATAAATCCGGTACAAGGCATCTCTTCTCTTCTCATTTCAAGACTAATGTTATTTTGTACGTTGTCCCTGATACAAATAAACCTATTAAACTAAACTAAACTAATTAAACATTAAATTCATCGGTTATAAACCAGTTATTGAAACGTCAGTGGGTCATTAGATCATTCATAGATGTTTGATTATTGATCAGCTCATTGATCCCAGAGTTAAACATTAATAATAATTCCTCCTCCTTTTACTGTTTTCCAGCAGATACACATGAGGATATGGACCTCAGAACCGAAGGATCAAAGGACCTCAAAGTCTCAAACCATAGAAACCTCAGGACTAATCACCTCACAGTCTGAGAGCCTCAGGACCGAAGAATCAAAGGATCGAAGGACCTCAAAACTCAGAAACTCAGAGCCTCAAACCTCAAAACCTCAAACCTCAGAAACTCAGAGCCTCAGAACCTCAAACCTCAAAAACTCAGAGCCTCAAACCTCAGAAAATCAGAGCCTCAAACCTCAAAAACTCAAAAAATCAGAGCCTCAAACCTCAAAAACTCAGAGCCTCAAACCTCAAAAACTCAAAAAATCAAAGCCTCAGAGCCTCAAACCTCAAAAACTCAGAGCCTCAAACCTCAGAAACTCAGAGCCTCAAACCTCAGAGCCTCAAACCTCAAAAACACAGAGCCTCAAACCTCAAAAACTCAGAGCCTCAAACCTCAGAAACTCAGAGCCTCAAACCTCAAAAACTCAGAGCCTCAAACCTCAGAAACTCAGAGCCTCAAACCTCAGAGCCTCAAACCTCAAAAACTCAGAGCCTCAAACCTCAAAAACTCAGAGCCTCAAACCTCAGAAACTCAGAGCCTCAAACCTCAAAAACTCAGAGCCTCAAACCTCAGAAACTCAGAGCCTCAAACCTCAGAAACTCAAAACCTCAAAACCTCAGAAACTCAAAACCTCAAACCTCAGAAACTCAAAACCTCAAACCTCAAAAACTCAGAGCCTCAAACCTCAGAAACTCAAAACCTCAAACCTCAAAAACTCAGAGCCTCAAACCTCAGAAACTCAAAACCTCAAACCTCAAAAACTCAGAGCCTCAAACCTCAGAAACTCAGAGCCTCAAAACCTCAGAAACTCAAAACCTCAAAACCTCAGAAACTCAAAACCTCAGAAACTCAAAACCTCAGAAACTCAAAACCTCAGAAACTCAAAACCTCAGAACCGCAGAAACTCAGAGTCTCAAACCTCAAACCTCAAAAACTCAAAGCCTGATAGCCTCAAATCTCAAACCTCCAACCTCAGAAATTCAGAGTCTCAGAACCTCAAAGCCTCAAAACCTCAGAGCCTTAGGACCTTATAGACTCAAAGACTCAGGACCAATAGACTCAGAACCTCTGGGCCTCAGGACCAACATAAGAACAGTAACAACGTATTTGACCTTTGACGTTTGTTTTGTTTTCTTCTCTTTGTGAACTCTGGTTGAACACTCTGGTGTGCGAGACGTTTTCAATTCAATTCAAAAAACTTTATTCATCCCCAAGGGGCAATTAAAAAGCATTTGGTTCAGGTGCTGACGGGTTCACCTGTCGAAGGACGCTGGTCTGGAGGCGTCGGGACTCAGTCGCCATCAACTTCTCTCCTCCGTCTTGTTCCTTCGTTGACCTCTGACCTTTGACCCGAGGCCGTGGTCTCCGTGGTCTCCGTGGTCGCCCTGTTCTCCGCTCGGTTCCTCCTCCTCGGTCCTGAAGAAGCAGCGACTGGTTTTAATTAAAGACTTCTGGGGCCGTGGGTGAATTCACGCCGGTCAGAAACAATAACCGTCTCTAGTCGTTACACAATAAAACCTCCGATGCTGCTGATTGGCTCCTGAAAATCTGCCTGGCAACAGCACTGTTTTGACTGAGCGGAGAGAAGAGGCTCAGCGTTGCCGAGAGGCCGAGACACACAACAGGCCCCGGCCGAGAAGCTCCAACGAGTCGAATCCCTGAAAGCCCCAAACAGACAGAGGAAGAACTCCCAGATTATTTCAGCTAAGTCCAAAGAAATGAGCTGATTTTCCATCTGAGGAGATTTAACACAGATTCACTCGGAGGCTTAAAGTCTTGTTGACATTTATATTTCATATCCATCTGTCCATCTCTCTGTTTATCTCTCCATCTTCTCCTCCTCCGCTCCACTTACATTCTTCCCCCCGGGGACGTTTTCTTCGCCCTTCTCATTTTACCAGATGCATGCTGGGAGCCGGCCAACATGAATTCCTGACCGCGGCCGCCCGGCCTCCTCCCTGTGATACCTGCACACACAGGTACGAGGGCTAACGTTACCGCGCCGACACAACCACACAACGACACAACGACACAACGACACAATAACCCCCCGAAAGCTTTAGAGGTGACAGAACGAGGTCGACGAGGCGTCAAGAGGCGTCAAGAGGCGCGAGGATCGACTCACCTGGATCACATGTGACACTTGACAGACTGAAACTGAGACACAACGTTAAGCTGAAGAGACAAACACAACAACAACACAAACTTCACATTTCACAGCTCTGTTTTTAAAGGGACAATGAGGAGTTTTGGAAAAGCAAAGCGTTTTTACACTACCGTACATTTCTTTGACCGGCGCAAGACAGACTCATGTTTTCATTCATCAAGAATTAAAGTCAGAGGTTGGAAGACGATCACATACCGTCGTAGTTCCCTCCATAAACGGAGATTCATACGGCGGCGTTATTCTCATGACTCGCCACGAAACCCAAAGTAAAGAAACGCTGGTCGGCTCGCCCAGCATTTCCACCACCACTAATAATAACAAAATAACCATAGAGACAAAACGATATATTTATCTAAAATGGAGCCATTAACAAGTGGTAACGGAGATTCATCCACATTAATATGAGACTTTTTTATAACTAAATAGAAACTAGAGTTAGGAAAACGAATTTGATTTTTCGTTATCGAGCGGGCGGGATATTCAAAGCTTGGGGCGAGACCGAGACCGAGTGTCTCAGACGTTTGATTGACGGATGACGGATCCAATATCAGTGGCTGATGAATCATGTATCCAATGCGAAAAGAACTACCCCACTTTCGTCCCGGATTTACTTGAAAATAGAATTTTTCACAAAATTTGGGCTACATCGTCTGATAGATGAGTTATTACACTAATGTTAAGACCCACAGTGGAATCAAATTCATTTTTATTTTCTGTACAGCTATAGAAAAATAAACAGTTCAGTTATTAGTTTGTTTTTTTTACCTGTTTGATTTGAGCTTCACACGTTAAAACTTTCTGGACTCAGTTTCTTTGCAGATGATGTGGTTTTGTTTATCAGTCGGGAAGAGATTAAAACGAGGCAGCCATGACGGTTGGATTCCCTCTGAAGTCGCAGCTGTTTGTGTTGTTTTACTGACTGCTTAACAAACAAACAAACAGCTGCGACTTCAGAGGGAATCAGTCACATGATCCACCATGAGCAGAAACCTGAGGTCTGAACACTGCTGTCCACAATCCACAAGACTGGACCAGGACCAGAACCAAGACTGTCATCGCTGCCTCGTTTAAGTCTTGTCCAAAGACTGACAGGTAAAAAAAAAAAAAAACTAACAACTGAACTGTTTACATTTAAAAACAGACACACAAAGTGTGACTATGTGAAGTCTGGGGGGCCGTCCACACGAACGTGGGTATTTTTGAAACCGTGTGTTTCTCTGCACGGTTTGTTCTTTCATCCACACGTAACCGGAGTTGTGGGCTCCTGAAACCCAGGGTGAACTTTTTCAGAAAGTCCGGTTTCAGCTTCATGTGTGGACAGGAAAACCGAGGAAAACCTTGTCGACATTGTTCGACGTCACACTGTGCGAGGGTAAACAGTAAGTTGTATCCATGGAGACCTGTGGAGCTCTAGACGTGACCAGCTGACAGAGCTGCTGTTACTGGTGCTATTTAGCATTTAGCATTTAGCAGATGTGACATTTGAGGGTCCTGTCACTATGCCTTGATTGATCATGTGCCCTGGCTACTTGACCAAGGGGATGTCCCTTTGGGTGACTGGCAAGCGCACATGACTCTTTACCGGGAGGTGTGGGTTCAATCCCCGCCTGGGCCCTCTTCACCTAGCCACACATAGCCATTGTTGTTTTTTTATGGTACGAATTTTTCCAGCCTTGTGATTGGCTACAATGGCCTTCCTGTTAGGAGTGCTATCGCCACCTACTGCTTTGGCATGTGCATGACATAGTTTGAGGCGGATTTTGCGGTTTCATGTAGACAGAGATATTTTTTATATCACACTGGTGGTGTGGACGGGAATTTTTTTCTGACCGGGGGCCAGAAAAGTTCGGTTTCAAAAATACCCGTGTTGGTGCGGACTAGGCCTAGAGGATGAAGTGTAAACTGAGCTCAGAGTCTCCAGGGAGGAAAACAGGACGAAGCTCTGAGTGACAGGGGGTCGGTGTCGTGTGGATGTATTATTTCCCAGTTTTTGTCAGGACCCTGAAGGCAGCATTCAACCCCTAACCCCTGGAGCTGGAGGTGGAAACCTGAGCTACAAAGTAAACACAAGGTGAGGTGGATCAACAACAACAACAACACAACAACAACAACAACAACAACAACACCACATTGAGGTCTCAGTGACGCCACACGACAACAGGTGATGGGTTCAAGATCCATCACTGCCATCTCTATCAAAACTAAGAAGGGAGCAACACTGTGTATTGTTTAGGGTTAGGTTAGGTCAATAATAGCCAGGCTAGCGCCGCCTACTGGTTCCGGCAAATTTCATTTGCCTCAACAATGTAGTCAGGACACTAGCAATGCGTTTCGGTTTGCTCCGTCCGCCAGAGCGGACGGACCAATCAGCGAACAGACGGGTAAGTGAAGGCGATGACGTTGAACTCAAGCGCTCAAGATTAACCTATGAGCTTAACCGGTGTATAGCACACGTGACCACCAAGCAGCAGCGATTAGTTGAAGCAAATGTAAGCAACCGCCTCCCGGAAGCAAACGAATCCCTATGGCTCGTGTTCAGACGCTTTTTGAAATGTAATGAAATAAGCGGCTGATGCATCAGGCTAGGTTATTAAGGCACTATTAAAAAAACTTCCACTCTACCTACCTAGCCTACTGAGCTTCAGATCTTTTAAGTATCCCACTCGTACACAAAACCCACTGGCTCTTAATATCCCAGCTGTTAAAACGGAGGTTAGGGAAACTCGCTTTTGTTTATTTTGCTCCTTTTAAATGGAATAATTTACTGTCTCAGCTTCAGTTGGATACACTGATTCCTTTTAATCATTTTAAAAACATTCTTGTTGATCTTATGAATTCTGAATGTACATGTGCTTCTTGAATTCACTACTGCATGTGCTTCTGTTGAGTGTATATTATTATGGATATGTATTGCAATGTGTTTGAATTGTATTGTGCTGTAATCAGGGCGCCACTGGAAATGAGAGCTTTGCTGAATGAATGAATGAATGAATGAATGAATGAATGAACATGTCGACACGTCTCAGGTTCTCCACTTCCTGTTTACTCTCCGATTGAGGTTTTCCTGGTTCTCCCTGTTCTCCTCATTCTCCCTTTCCCCCACGTTCTCCTGGTTTTCCTCTGTTTTCCTGGTTCTATTTGTTGATCTGCATGTTTCATTCTGTTCTCTGTGACCGGTTCCTGTTGGAAACAGCTGTGAACATCTGTCGCCCTGAGTCTGAGTGACAGTCACCGACCGGTCGTTTCCTCATGATGTCAAAGTTAAAGAAAGTTTCTCTTTTTATGGTTTTTTTGTTTCTGTTTGTTTCTTTTCTGTTCAGCCTGTGAATATTCTCATTTGTCCAGGTCATCGTTATCGTTATCGTTGTCCCCCAAAGAAATTTAAATCAAAAGCAACTGGACTTATTTGGTTATTTGTCTAGGAAGACGTTTCACCTTCATCCATGTTCACATCTGACCAGCTAGTTGGACCAGTCCCAGCCTGGTCAGACGCTACATGAACTGATGAACACTGCAAAAAAATCTAACATCTTACCAAGAATATTTGTCTTATCTTTAGTCAAAATATCATTTCTAGTCAAAACTAATCTCATTCTACTTAAAATAAGACTCATCATGTAAAAAGTAGCTTGTTTTAGACACTTTTTACTTCTTTCAAGCAGATTTTCAATGGAAATAAGTAGAAAAATCTGACAGTGGAGCAAGTTTTTCTTCCTTATTACAAGCACAAAAAACTTGCTTTCACTGGCAGATTTTTCTACTTATTTCAAGTGAAAATGTGTTTGAAACAAGTGAGAATTGTCTACAAACAAGTTAATTTTTAGGTGATGAGTCTTATTTTAAGTGGAAAGAGTTTAGTTTTGACATTTTGACAAGAAATAAGACAAATATTCTTGGAAAGATTGTGAGTTTACGTCTTCCTAGACAAATAACCAAGTTCAGTTGCTTTTGATTTAAATTTCTTTGGGGATTGTTTTCTGTTAAAAAATAAATAGTTCATAATGTTTCTGTTGCTTCATCAGAGTCTCTGCTCTCTCTTTCTCTCTCAGGTCGACCTGTCACCGAAGCTCCTCCCCCCTCCTCCCCCTCTGATGTCACAGCTCCAAGGTGTGTGTGTGGGTGTGTGTGTGTGTGTGTGTGTGTGTGTGAGGGAGCTTATTTAAAGGGCTGCCTCTCGACACCGGCTCAGCATCACCAGCTTACCGCCTGCTGCTGCTGCTGCTGCTGCTGCTTCCAGGGAATAAACTTCCTCCTCCGAGCCGAACTGAGCCGAACCGACTGCTGCAGAAACAACCAGAAACAGCCAGAAACAGCCAGTAAGAGAAACAGCCAGTAAGAGCCGTCCGCTGCCCGACTGGTTTATATCTGACAGACCAGCTCTTTATCCACTGACTGACCAAACATCTACAGGGATTTACCGCCTGGTTCACCAGTCGGCTGGTTGGTTGGTTGGATCTTTACTGATAGAATCACTAACCAGCTGTTTCTGTCTCTACTTTTACTGCCTGTTTTAGGCTACTAACTGTTTATTAACCTGTTGAACTTCTCAACTTTCTGTCTGTTTACTGACTGGTTCACTGAACTAATGAGTGGAGTTTTTACTGGTTTCTGCCTTGTTGACTGGTTTTCTGACCAAACATCTAGAGGGATTGGTTGGTTGAATCTTTTACCGACTGGTTGTTTACTGATACTAACCAGCTGTTTCTTTTTCTACTTTTACTGCCTGATTTAGTGACTGTTTATTAACCTGTTTAACTTCTCAACTTTCTGTCTGTTTACTGACTGGTTCAATGAACTAATGAGTGGAGTTTTTACTGGTTTCTGCCTGGTTGACTGGTTTTCTGTCCAAACATCTAGATGGATTTACCATCTGGTTCACCAGTCGGCTGGTTGGTTGAATCTTTACTAACCAGCTGTTTCTGTCTCTACTTTTACTGCCTGGTTTACTGACTGGTTATTAACCTGTTGAACTACTTAACCAGCTGTTTCTCAGTTTTCTGTCCATTTACTGACTGGCTCACTGGTTCTGAACTAATGAGTTGAGTTTTTACTGGTTTCTGCCTTGTTGACTGGTTTTTTGTCCAAACATCTAGAGGGATTTACCGTCTGATTCACCAGTCGGCTGGTTGGTTGAATCTTTTACTGACTGGTTGTTTCTGTCTCTACTTTCACTGCCTGGTTTACTGACTGGTTGTTGACCTGTTGAACTACTTACCAGCTGTTTCTCAGCTTTCTGTCCATTTACTGACTGGTTTAGTGACTGTTTATTAACCTGTTGAACTTCTCAACTTTCTGTCAGTTTACTGACTGGTTCACTGAACTAATGGGTAGCTGGTTTCTGCCTGGTTGACTGGTTTTCTGTCCAAACATCTAGAGGGATTTACCGTCTGGTTCACCAGTCGGCTGGTTGGTTGAATCTTTACTAACCAGCTGTTTCTGCCAATACTTTTACTGTCTGGTTTAGGCTACTAACTGGTTATTAACCTGTTAAACTTCTCAGCCAGCTGTTTCTCAACTTTCTGTCCATTTACTGACTGGTTCACTGGTTCTGAACTAATGGGTTGAGTTTTTACTGGTTTCTGCCTTGTTGACTGGTTTTCTGTCCAAACATCTAGAAGGATTTACTGTCTGGTTCACCAGTCGGCTGGTTGGTTGGTTGAATCTTTTACCGACTGGTTGTTTTCTGATACTAACCACTGATAGGGTTACCAGCTGTTTCTGTCTCTACTTTCACTGGCTGGTTTACTGACTGTTTATTAACCTGTTGAACTAACCAGCTGTTTCTTTTTGGTTATTAACCTGTTCACTGCAAAAACTAAAAATCTTACCAAGAATATTTCAAAACAAATCTCATTATACTTAAAATAAGACTCATTACATTAAAAAGTAGCTTGTTTTTAGACACTTTTTACTTCTTTCAAGTATATTTTCATTTGAAATAAGTAGAAAATTTGGATAGTGGATTTCACTGGCAGAATTTTCTGCTTATTTCAAGTGAAAATGTGTTTGAAACAAGTGAAAATGATCTAAAAACAAGTTAATTTTTAGGTGATGAGTCTTATTTTAAGTGGAAAGAGATTAGTTTTGATTAGAAATAAGACATTTTGACAAGAAATAAGACAAATATTCTTGGAAGGATTTTGAGTTTTTGCAGTGTTGAACTACTTAACCAGCTGTTTCTCAGCTTTCTGTCCGTTTACCGACTGGTTCACTGAACTAAATGAGTTGAGTTTTTACTGGTTTCTGCCTTGTTGACTGGTTTTCTTACTGTTTGATTCACTTTGCCCGGCTGATACTCAATAGCTGCTGTTAACTGGTTAACTGACTGGTTTAGCCACAGGTTGGGTGGAGTGTTTTCTTGTGACTGTTTGCTTTTACTTTTTTTAATGAGCTGTTTATTGGTTAACAAAGTGTTAATTGTGTCTTTTACTGGCTGTTTCAGTGTTTTACCGACTGATCGTAAAGTGTCAGGGTTGTATACTAACCAGTTTCACTAGTTGACTAACAGCAGAGTTTACTGACTGGTTGTTAACTAAGTGACTGACTGGTTTGTTTGCTAATGAATTAATTGATAACTGGTTCAATAACCAGCTGGTAAATTATTATTAATGACTGATGAGTGCACTGCAAAAACTCAAAATCTTACCAAGAATATTTGTCTTATTTCTAGTCAAAACAAATCAAATTATACTCAAAATAAGGCTCTAAGTAGCTTGTTTTTTGACCCTTTTTACTTATTTCAAGCAGATTTTCACTTGAAATAAGTAGAAAAATCTGATAGTGGAGCAAGTTTTTCTTTCTTATTACAAACACAAAAAGATTTTTCTACTTATTTCAAGTGAAAATGATCAAAAACAAGTTAATTTTTAGGTGATGAGTCTTATTTTAAGTGGAAAGAGATTAGTTTTGACTAGAAATGAGACATTTTGACAAGAAATAAGACAAATATTCTTGGAAAGATTTTGAGTTTTTGCAGTGTGTTCTCTATTTGACTGACTGTTTGTGTTGCCATGGAGATATTTACCGCCTGTAAACTGAGCTGACTGTGTTTCAGGTGCAGAAATGTCTGTGCTGTTCGTGCTGCTGCCGCTGACAGGTACAACACCTCAACACCGGTCACATGATCTCTCTCTCTCTCTTTTAGTTCATTGTATTTGATGCTCTCCCCCCCCCCCCCTCTCCCCCCTCCTCCCCCCTCAGGCCTCCTCTCCTCCCTCGCTCCGGTGTTTTCAGCCTCAGACTCCAGCGGTCAGTATCTCTGTTTGTTTTTTTATTCTGCTCACCTGAACTTGTTGAACCAGTTTGAAAAGAGTTTGAATTAATTCCAGATTAAAGCTTTCTTAGAAAAAAGAAAATAAAAAGAAAAAAGGGTAACACTTAAGGGACAATAAGGGTCCCTGGCTTAATTAACGTTAGTTAGTACATTATTAAGCATTAATTAACTGTTTACAGATATATTAACAATCATTATTATGTATTACTTAGGATTATGAAACACATTAATGAATGTAGCCTGTAAGTAAGCAGTTAATTAATGTTTACTACTCAAAGTTACAGTTTACAGCTAAAAAAACAAAATAAGTCCAGGCGGAATGGTTAATATTATAGGTGTTAAAGGGTTAATAAATTTAAAAGTCGAATAATGTAATTAGTATGCATTACTCAGCATTAATTAACACATTAGTTTATATATTAATGCTTAATAATGTAGCCTACTAACTAACGTTAATTAAGGGACCCTTATTGTAAAGTGTTACCGAAAAAAGTTTTGTGACAGTGTGCCACTCTGTTCGTTACATTATGACATCACACTGCAAAAACTCAATAAAAAAAAAAAAAATCTTACCAAGAATATTTGTCTTATTTCTAGTCAAAATAAATCTAATTATACTTAAAATAAGACTCATCACATTAAATAGTAGCTTGTTTTTAGACACTTTTTACTTTTTTCAAGCAAATTTTCCACTTTAAATAAGTAGAAAAATCTGATAGTGGAGCAAGTTTTTCTTTCTTGTTACAAGCAGAAAAAAAACTTGCTTTCACTGGCAGATTTTTCTACTTGTTTCAAGTGAAAATTAGTTTGAAACAAATGAGAATGATCTCAAAACAAGTTAATTTTTAGGTGATGAGTCTTATTTTATGTGGATATAGATTAGTCTTGACTAAAATTTAGACATTTTGACAAGAAATAAGACAAATATTCTTGGAAAGATTTTGAGTTTTTGCAGTGCACAACTTCATTACGTTACATTATGACATCACAACTTCATTATGTTAATGTTCATTAAACTGTTGAGTTGGTTTGAATGTGTTTCCTCCTCTTCCTCCTCTTTTTCTCCTTTTTCTTTTTCTACTTCTTCTTTTTCCTCTTCTTTATCATCCTCTTCTCCTTTTTCTTTTCTCCTTTTTCTCCTCTTCCTTTGATGAATCCCTCTCTCCGACAGACGGATGAAACTCTACTCCTCCTCTGTGTGTTTGTATTGAGCCAGAATCAATCCGACCTGAGCTCCGTCCGTCCGTCCGTTCGCTCTTCAACAGAGCTCGTTTGTTTCTCACTGATTCTCATGAATAACGTTACGTAACGGTGGTGAATCTGTCTGTTGGACGCCCCGGCGACCATGCCGCTGCCATGGAAACGACGCACTGTTATTGTTGTTGCTGTCTCATCTTCACTGGAAAATGAGTTTTTGTTGCATAAATGAGATCAGCAGCAGGAAACCCTAACCCTAACTATTAATATTTGATATTAATGTTGTTCATCACATAGTCGACTTTCACATTCATTTTTTTTAAATAAAATTATGAAATATATGAATTTTAGAGAGTGGCCTACATTTGACAACTTGTTTTAATCATTATTTTATGGAATGAAGTAGTTTTACAGTGTAGAACAGTCAAGAATAGAGACAAACATGAATGAAACAAAAGGATCACTGCAAAAACTCAAAATCTTACCAAGAATATTTGTCTTATTTCTAGTCAAAATGTCATTTCTAGTCAAAACTAATCTCATTCTACTTAAAATAAGACTCATCACATTAAAAAGTAGCTTGTTTTTAGACACTTTTTACTTCTTTCAAGCAGATTTTCAATTAAAATAAGTAGAAAAATCTGATAGTGGAGCAAGTTTTTCTTTCTTATTACAATCACAAAAAACTTCCTTTCACTGGCAGATTTGTCTACTTATTTCAAGTGAAAATTATCTAAAAACAAGTTAATTTCTAGGTGATGCATCTTATTTTAAGTGAAAAGAGTTTAGTTTTGACTAGAAATGAGACATTTTGACAAGAAATAAGACAAATATTTGGCTATTGGAAAGATTTTGAGTTTTTGCAGTGTGTTCTCTATTTACTGACTGATAGTGGAGCAAGTTTTTCTTCCTTATTACAAGCACATAAAACTTGCTTTCTACTTATTTCAAGTGAAAATTTGTTTGAAACAAGTGAAAATGATCTAAAAACAAGTTAATTTTTAGGTGATGAGTCTTATTTCAAGTGAAAAGAGATTAGTTTTGACTAGAAATGAGACAATATTCTTGGAAAGATTGTGAGTTTTTGCACTGAAGAAGAATTTTATTTAGGCTACATGAATGTTAAAGAGCTGAAGTTTAACCTGTTGTTTCTCTCTTCTCTTGTGTCTTGGAGCAGTGCCGTACCCGGTCACCTGCGTGACCCGGGGGGCCGACCTGCTGGACGACGGCGCCGTGGTTCTGTGTCCGCCGGACTGCACCCAGTGGAGGGTGTCGGTGTTCGGGACGGGGGTCTACGCCTCGGTCTCCTCCGTCTGTGGAGCCGCCGTGCACAGGTCAGACTTCACACCTCATCCACATGTTTAAATATAATCACAGCAGCAAATCTATTTTCTGTTAAAGTGACCGACCAATCAGATTCAAGTATTTCAGAACCTCTTTACCTTTTGTAGTTTTGTTTGACTTTCACATTCATTTTTTTAAATAAAATTATGAAATATATGAATTTTAGAGAGTGGCCTACATTTGACAACTTGTTTTAATCATTATTTTATGGAATAAAGTAGTTTTACAGTGTAGAACAGTCAAGAATAGAGACAAACATGAATGAAACAAAAGGAAGGAGCAAGTTTTTCTTCCTTATTACAAGCACAAAAAACTTGCTTTCACTGGCAGATTTTTCTACTTATTTCAAGTGAAAATTAGTTTGAAACAAGTGAAAATGATCTAAAAACAAGTTTTCTGTTTTCTGTTAAAGTGACCGACCAATCAGATTCAAGTATTTCAGAACCTTTTTAACCTTTTGTAGTTTCGTTTATTGTTTGTGACAAAGTAAAACTCTTTGTGTGGCTCTCGTATAATAATGTTCGTAATGATCGGCTGAGACCAGGTGAGGTCTGCCATCACATAGTCGACTTTCACATTCATTTTTTATAAAATTATGAAATATATGAATTTTAGAGAGTGGCCTACATTTGACAACTTGTTTTAATCATTATTTTATGGAATAAAGTAGTTTTACAGTGTAGAACAGTCAAGAATAGAGACAAACATGAATGAAACAAAAGGATCACTGCAAAAACTCAAAATCTTACCAAGAATATTTGTCTTATTTCTAGTCAAAATGTCATTTCTAGTCAAAACAAATCTCATTATAATTAAAATAAGACTAATCAAATTAAAGAGTAGCTTGTTTTTAGACACTTTTTACTTCTTTCAAGCAGATTTTTATTTGAAACTAGAAAAAGCATTTCCAAGAATGGAAATGGTGTGACTGCTGAAAGCAGCTGAACGCTGTTGCAGAATTAGCAAATAGTGCAAGCAGTGATCACCATACAAATGTTTGACCAAGGTCGGAATCGAACCCACAACCTCATGGTCAGTAGACTTCCACTCTGCCTCTAGGCCACAGTGCACACACAGTTGCAAAGACTGTTGTCTGTTAATGATCTGCACTCTGTCTCACTCTGAAGTTAACGAGCCCAAAGCTGCACCTGTTGGAAACACTGTCAACATCAAGAAAGCTTGAGAGTCGAGCTTGAATGACTTAGAATGAAAATTTCTGTGAATTTCAGGCTGAGAGCAGCAGTTTCAACATGAAGCAAGTTATCAGAAGTCAACAGAGGACGACTGGGAAAATAATTCACTATAATTGTTGTTGAGGCAAGATTTGAACCAGCAACCTTCAGGTCTTCAGACCAGCAAGCTAACCACTAGGCTACAGACAGAGACAGTATGTGAGGGGCAAAGAAAACCTTTGATAAGAGGATCACTGGCTTCTGCTTAAAAAAAAAAGTAAGGAAAGTGCAGAAATTAACCACAACAAGTAAGTAGAGGACACTTTTGTGAAAATAGTGCAAGCAGTGATGACCATACAAATGGTTGACCAAGGTAGGAATTGAACCCACAACCTCATGGTCAGAAGACTTTGACTTTGCCTCTAGGCCACAGTGTACACACTGTTGCAAAGACTGTTGTCTGTTAATGATCTGCACTTTGTCTCACTCTGAAGTTAACGAGCTGCACCTGTTGGAAACACACTGTGTCAACACCAAGAAAGCTTGAGAGTCAAGCTTGAATGACTTAGAATGAAAATGTCTGTGAATTTCAGGCTGAGAGCAGCAGTTTCAACATGAAGCAAGTTTTCAGAAGTCAACAGAGGACGACTGGGAAAATAATTCACTATAATTGTTATTGAGGCAAGATTTGAACCAGTAACCTTCAGGTCTCCAGCTCAGCAAGCTAACCACTAGGCTACAGGCAGAGACAGTATGTGAGGGGCAAAGAAAACCTTTAATAAGAGGATCACTGGCTCCTGCTTAAAAAAAAAAGGTAAGGGAAGTGCAGAAATTAGCCACACCAAGAAAGAAGAGGACTTTTTTGTGACCTGTGACTATTTTTTGGTGAATTAAAATGATTTAAAAAGCACTTAACAGCAAGTTACAAACTGTGGCACTAGCAATTAATGCGTCTCTTAACGACCACCTGTAACCAATTGAGGGTGATGGAGGGGAGCAGAATTCATAACAAGAGTGCTCAACCTGGATTTGAACCAGTGACCTTGGGGTTGGCAAGCAGCCACCCTAACCACTACACTAGAGTAGAGTTGGGGAGAAGAGAGGTTGAGACTTTGATGAATGTGAGATTTTTCAATGATGCTTAAAATAAAAAGAAATTGGTATAAATTAGCCACACCAAGTAAGAAGAGGACTTTTTTGTGACCTGTGACTATTTTTTGGTGAATTAAAATGAATTAAAAAGCACTTAACAGCAAGTTACAAAGTTGAGCTCCTTCTCCTGCTGATGTGAAAAAAATGCATTGGGCTGAATGAGAGCAGAGAGCTCCCTGGCTGCATTTAAAAAATATTTTAAATTATTATCTAAGTCTCTTTGCATTTTTGACCAGAATTTTAGCCAGAAGACAAGTGTGGCTACAAAACTGGAGAAAATAATTTGTCTAGAGTTTAATTTGCGGCCATGCTGACAGTTTAGCCAGAAAAACTCTAGAATGTTTTTTTGCCTCTCTCCACTCTAGCACCACTCTAGCTCTGCTCGTTAGACGCAACACACACACATTATAAAGCTGAAAAAAATCAGAAAAAGTTAAATATTTGAAAAAGTATAAATAGTTAAAAAGAGAAAAGTAATGCCGATAAAGTTTTAAAAAAGCTGCACGTTTTGATATATGAATTGTTGAAATAGCACAAAGCATGAAGGACTAGAAGAAGACCGTAAAAAGGCGGAAGAAAATGGCCAAAAGTCACACTAATATGTAGAAAAATCTGATAGTGGAGCAAGTTTTTCTTTTCTTTGTGTGGCTCTCGTATAATAATGTTCGTAATGACTGACTGAGACCAGGTCTGTCAGGTGGCTTGGGGGTGTGTGTGTGTGTGTGTGTGATGCAGGTTTACACACACACACACACACACACACACACACGTGGCCCAGCAGCTGCAGCTGTGACATAACCAGGAGGCGCGTGAGAGCATCAACCAAACACACTCACCAGGAGGCCGAGCAGGAATGAAGGATTAAACTCTCAACCCTGCACCTCCTCTTCCTCCTTCTCTTCCTCCTCCTCCTCCTCCTCCTCCTCTTCCTCCCTCCTCCTCCTCCTCCTCCTCCTCCTCCTCTCTGAACGTTTCCTGTCAGGAGAGACTCTCCTCCTCCATCATTTACATGGTTCACTGCAAAAACTCTAAATCTTTCCAAGAATATTTGTCTTATTTCTTGTCAAAATGTCTCATTTCTAGTCAAAACTAATCTCTTTCCACTTAAAATAAGACTCATCACCTACGAATTAACTTGTTTTTAGATCATTTTCACTTGTTTCAAACGCATTTTCACTTGAAATAAGTAGAAAAATCTGCCAGTGAAAGCAAGTTTTTTTTGTGTGCAAGAAAAACTTGCTCCACTGTCAGATTTTTCTACTTATTTCAAGTGAAAATCTGCTTGAAAGAAGTAAAAAGTGTCTAAAAACAAGCTACTTTTTGTGTGATGAGTCTTATTTTAAGTAGAATGAGATTTGTTTTGACTAGAAATAAGACAAATATTCTTGGTAAGATATTTGACTTTTTGCAGTGTTGATCAGTGTCCGTTCTGGTCTTGGTCCTGCACTGCAAAAACTCAATATCTTACCAAGAATATTTGTCTTATTTCTAGTCAAAGCAAATCTCATTCTACTTAAAATAAGACTCATCACATAAAAAGTAGCTTGTTTTTAGACACTTTTTACTTCTTTCAAGCAGATTTTCACTTGAAATAAGTAGAAAAATCTGATAGTGGAGCAAGTTTTTCTTCCTTATTACAAGCACAAAAAAAACATTTCTACTTATTTCAAGTGAAAATGTGTTTGAAACAAGTGAAAATGATCTAAAAACAAGTTCATTTGTAGGTGATGAGTCTTAGTTTAAGTGGAAAGAGATTAGTTTTGACTAGAAATGCTCGTCCTCTTGGACCTCGGCCAGACTCGTCAGCTCACAGGAACTAATGAGCCTGACGTGTTACTATGGAGGTCGACCCGGGTCCAGAGGAACCGGTCCACCCAGAGGTTAATCCGCCCATGATCCTATAGTGAGCCCAGAGGCCACAGATCAGGTTTACTGTACGCTTTATTAAAGGGATAAGTTCACCCAAAATTGAAATTTCTCACTCATTATCTCCTCCCCCTCATGTGGACTAAGGGCTGGGAGAAGTTTCAGAGTCCTCCGTGGCTTCTCTGAGTTACAGGGGGTCTCGGCGTAGCAGTGCATGTCCATATGACGGTTGCAAATGGATACCAACTGTCTTCGTAACAAAAAGACACACCAAAAAACATCCAAATACCTCCATGCTGCTCGTATGTAATGTTCGTCTTGTATTGAAGCCCCAACATGAGAAATTGAACTGAGACACTGGGAGCTTCCGCTACAAACAAGCTTAAAACATAGACTTATTTAATTTTTTTCGGAACATTTTCTCATGTCGGGGCTTCAATACAAGACGGACATTACATACGAGCAGCATGGAGGTATGTGGATGTTTTTTAGTGTGTCTTTTTGTTACAAAAAGTTGGTATCCATTTGCAACCGTCATATGGACATGCACTGCTACGCCGAGACCCCCTGTAACTCAGAGAAGCCACGGAGGACTCTGAAACTTCTCCCAGCCCTTAGTCCACATGAGGGGGAGGAGATAATGAGTTGAGAAATTTGAATTTTGGGTGAACTATCCCTTTAACCAACGCTGTGCTGGTTCTAGTTCTGGTTTTGGTTCAGAGCCAAAGTTGGAACCAGTTTTACTCATTCCCACAGACAAAGAACTGGACCCAGCAGGGTATCAGGTTGGTAGCACTCCACAACGCTCTGGTGGACAAGTTGTGACCTGCACATTCACCACGCTATGAGATAATAACACAACGTTACCACACAGAGTTGTTTTAGAGGGAAATTCATGCAAAACCGCTGATGCACGTTGCCTTCAGGGACAGTTTTTCATCAACAGTCTCTGTATTTCCCTCTAAAACAACTCTGTGTGGTAACGTTGTGTTATTATCTCATAGCGTGGTGAATGTGCAGCTCACAACTTGTCCACCAGAGCGTTGTGGAGTTGTTGGATTGTGTATTTGATGATTTTGATGAGGGAAACAAACCAAGAAATCCCACTAGCCTCTGTTCTAAAAATAGCTTGCACCGACAATTAAAGGTAACGAACCTACTGCTATGACTATAGGGATTATGGCAATGGGCCAATTTGACAAAAATATTGAACTATCCTTTTAACCTCTGACATTATGAGCTGGGGGCGGAGTTATATCCTCCACCAACCAAACTCAAGAGGTTTTAAAAAGAAACGTGACTCTATTGTGGCTCTGAATCTGTAATGAAGCAGCTCCAGAACCAGAACCACACTGCAAAAACTCAAAATCTTTCCAAGAATATTTGTCTTATTTCTTGTCAAAATGTCTCATTTCTAGTCAAAACTAATCTCTTTCCACTTAAGATAAGACTCATCACCTAAAAATCAACTTGTTTTTAGATCATTTTCACTTGTTTCAAACAAAATTTCACTTGAAATAAGTAGAAAAATCTGCCAGTGAAAGCAAGTTTTTTTGTGCTTGTAATAAGAAATAAAAACTTGCTCTACTATCAGATTTTTCTACTTATTTCAAGTGAAAAATGCATGAAAGAAGTAAAAAGTGTCTAAAAATAAGCTACGTTTAATGTGATTAGTCTTATTTCTTAGTAAAATGAGATTTGTTTTGACTAGAAATAAGACAAATATTCTTGATAACATGTGTCTATGCTGTCGGTGGTTCTGAGTGTTGTGGTCTCTGGTCCTCAGGGGGGTTCTGGGTCCGGCCGGCGGCCCGGTCCGGGTCCACCGGCTGCAGGGTCGGCACCACTACATGAGCTCCTACGCCCACGGCATCCAGTCGCAGGCGCTGTCCTGGTGGACCGCCTCCTTCAGCCTCACCAGTAGGTCATCCATCAGCTGCACTGCAAAAACTCACAATCTTTACAAGAATATTTGTCTTATTTCTTCTCAAAATGTCTCATTTCTAGTCAAAACTAATCTCTTTCCACTTAAAATAAGACTCATCACCTACGAATTAACTTGTTTCAAACACATTTTCACTTGAAATAAGTAGAAAAATCTGCCAGTGAAAGTAAGTTTTTTTGTGCTTGTAATAAGAAAGAAAAACTTGCTCCACTATCAGATTATTTCAAGTGAAAATCTGCTTGAAAGAAGTAAAAAGTGTCTAAAAACAAGCTGCTTTTTAATGTGATTAGTCTCGTTTTAATTAGCCTATAATGGGATTTGTTTTGACTAGAAATAAGACAAATATTCTTGGTAAGATTTTGAGTTTTTGCAGTGTTCCTTTTGTTTCATTCATGTTTGTCTCTATTCTTGACTGTTCTACACTGTAAAACTACTTTATTCCATAAAATAATGATTAAAACAAGTTGTGAAATGTAGGCTAATCTCTTTCCACTTAAAATAAGACTCATTACCTGAAAATTAACTTGTTTTTAGATCATTTTCACTTGTTTCAAACACATTTTTACTTGAAATAAGTAGAAAAATCTGCCAGTGAAAGCAGGTTTTTTGTGCTCGACTGTAATAAGGAAGAAAAACTTGCTCCACTATCAGATTTTTCTACTTATTTCCATTGAAAATCTGCTTGAAAGAAGTAAAGAAAAAGTGTCTAAAAACAAGCTACTTTTTAAATGTGATGAGTCTTATTTTAAGTAGAATGAGATTTGCTTTGACTATAAATAAGACAAATATTCTTGGTAAGATATTTGAGTTTTTGCAGTGTGATCAGGATCAATCAGAGCCGATATCACTGATCAAACATCCCCCAATGATGTGTGTGTGTTTGTGTGTGTGTGTGTCTGTCTCTATGTGTGTGTGTCACCAGAGCCCGTCAACGTCCCATTAGAACTGACCAGTGACACCAGCACCACCGCTTTGCCGCCAGCGGCTCAGCCACTGAAGAAGCCGCTGAAGAAACCGTCAGTGAAGAAAATACTGCAGAGTGGAAACAAAGGTGCTGCCATCACACGTCATCACACCGTCTTTCAGTGTTTCAAATCAAATAAAAAAACAACAGCAATAACAACCACACCAATACTGCCCTACAAAGGCAAAGTGCAGTATCTGAGCTTTTTGTATTCTTCATTGTCAGGTTTAAAGCAGAAGTGATATATTTGTGTTAATATAAGTCTTAAATAGTTCTATCTTCCGACAGCAATCACTTACATAGAGTGTTTGGACTGAAACACGGGTCTGTCAGTCACTCTGCTCTGCTCTGAGCCCAGGAGAAAACATTTATCGTATCCTACAGTTTTTATCCAATGAGGAGAGAGAACGGCATGCAGGGCTGTGTGTGCAGCCAAGGAACGCCGTGAATGTGGCGACGTAGGGACGAGGACTGTTATGGTGCGTTCAAGGAAACTCGTATTTTTCCGACCGTGAAGTCGTACCAGTTCAATCTGGTACGAGTTCACGGGTCAGAAGTTACGAGTGGCCGTTATAGTGACTTTCACCGGTAAAACAGGTCGGAGAAACACGAGTGGGTTGCCTGGAACGCTACAAAGTCGTAAGTTGTGACTTGAAGCTGTAATTTACGATTTCAAAAGCCTGCCTGGAACGCAGCATTAGCGAAAACGACCGGACCACTTACTTCTGCTTTAAGCATCAAATGATGAATAACTACCAAGTCTATAATTGATTAGATAAAGGTGGACTGAATTAAATGCAGTTTGTAGTTTGTCTTTCTGACCAATTTTGACCGTTTTATGGCAGATACGGCACTTTGCCTTGGTTTTGGTGCAGATACTGCACTTTGGCTTGGTTTTACTCCAATGGAATCATAGAGTAAATTATAGGATGTAGGGATTACAGTTACTCTTTGCAGATACTGCACTTTGCCTTGGTTTCACAGTGTTTTTTTGGATGGACAGCAAAATAAAAAGCCCAATAACTCTGGAAATTTCAGCAGTACCAATATCAAATTCTACCAGAGTGAAGAGAATATGCCTTTACACTTTTGATTGGTCAAAAGATTTCTTTTTGTAAAAATGCAGATACTGCACTTTGCCTTTGTAGGGCAGAATAGACTGTCATATGAATAAAACAATTACAATCACGTCAATAGTAAGTAACCATCAATAAAATGAGTAAAAAAAAAGAGCGCTTTAGACAGATTTTTTGTCATTTCTAGTTAAAAACTTAGAGCTGATTGATCATTCTGATTGCAGTAGGGGTAAAATTTGACACTCGTTTTGAGTACGTTTATATGCATTAAATTATTAAATGGACATCGAGGAGGGGCGTAAACTTAAACTCTGATTAAGGCGTATAGTATACAGTAGCCTACATGCTGGAGAAAGTCGAATTCCAATCACATTATCTGGGAGTCTTAAGTTGTTGGAGAACTCCGATGTTAGTCGGACTAACGCGTTTACATGCACTTCAGTTGTCCAGTTCTAGTCGGATTAAGGCAATCATTCGGTTTTCTCAAGTGTCATGTAAACATAGGCTACTGAATGTCTAGCATCCGTTTTTTGTTCTGCACTGTTAAGTTGCCGTACCACGAGACAATACAAAAAGTTAAGACTGATTCGATAAAAGACGTATAAAATAACTCCATTAGTGTTTTCTCCACATTAAAAGTCTTTAATCTGCTCAGAAAACAAAGTCTCTGCAGGAAGGGCCTATGATTGGGTCATGTGACATGTGAATGAATGAAAGTGAACATTGAGTCTTTGTGTGTGTGTGTGTGCAGACTGTCAGATGGACATCGCCATGGTGATCGACAGCAGCAACAACATCGGGCGGCGACGCTTCAACCTGCAGAAGAACTTCGTCACCAAACTGGCGGCCATGTTGAGGGTCGGACCCACGGGACCTCATGTAGGTCTGATCCAGGCCAGGTCAGACACACACACACACACTTAAACACACTTAAACACACACACACACACACACACACACACACACACAGACTTCTGGTCTGGGTCGTGCTTTTATTCTGAAAATCCTGTGTGCAGTGATTCTCCCAGGACGGAGTTCCTGCTCTCCAACTTCTCTCAGCCCAAAGAGCTGCTGTTCGCCATCAAGGAGCTGGCGTATCTGGGAGGAGACAGCAACATAGGTGACACACACACACACACACACACACACACACACACACACACACACACACACACACACACACACACACACTTTTTTTTCACCACAAAAATCTATATCATAAATACAAATCCATATTATTTAAGAAAATATATATAATCGTGGTACACATGCGAAATTATGGAGGACAAAAAAACAAAACAAACCAAAATTATATATAAAAAAAGAAATGAAAGGCCCTTCAAGTGTCCAATGAAATTTCAGGAACTTTTTGAAGAGTTTTATAATTTAATAGCTGTCTTTTTGTAGCTTTGAAAATAAACCATACTAATAATATTATCCAGGTCCTTTCCTTCTGCATCTTAAATCACAGAAAATTATAGTTTAAAAGGAAACAGTCAAAGTTTGAACTAGTGGCGGCTGGTGTAGTTTTTTTCCATGGAGGACTATACCAAACTTCAAAATAAACCTTGACTATTATATTATACAGGGCCCATTCTAAATTTTACATTTTTTTCCCAGAAATATTAAATCTTTTCCCAGAAATTTCTCAAAAATGTATGCAAAAATTCATGCCATCGGTCCTAATTTGAATGTACAGTCTTAGAACAAATATTCTGATGTTTGTTTCAAAGTCTTGGTTGTGGTCTAATTTGTGTCGGTTTAGGGTCCTTTACGTAAAAAAAAGTTGGGAACCACTGCTATATACTATATTATATACTAAACATAGGATGTTCCATACCCTGAGTACACCTGAACGCACCATCAATGACCTTATTCAGCTCCTGTCTCTTGTCTATGGGCAAAGATTTCTGCCCGAGGAGGAAACACGGGACCAATCAGTGACTTTAGACAACGTAGAACATGTTTAATCTACATTTTTATTGCAGGTGACACATCACTTCTATCTCGCTCATAAATATACTTTTTAGTCTTATTCAAGGTACTAGGGAGTGGTGGGATGGCGCCCTCTATTGACCAGCCGCCCCATTGGATACCCCATTTTTTAAACGTTCTTTTTGTCAGCAGATATCCGTAGATATTTTTTAACAGTGTAAGCCTAATAGAGATGTCAACAGTAGTTGTGTAAATAAACATACGTAAAGTAAAGTAAATTACATCCCACGTTAAGTGCATGTCCATCTCCATTTTCAAGAAAAAGCTAAAAATTAAATTACTTAGTTTATATAAGCTGCAACCATTGAGCATCTGAACCATAGTAAATTGAATGTAAATTTTATAATCATCTGCTTTTTTATTTACATGTTATGAAAAGCTTCTGTTGGTACGCTTGGCTTGGGGTCCACGTTGTCTAACGTCTGTTAATGTTTCATGTACTGTATTGTTAGTTTTGTACGTGCTTTATTGTTGTGTTTGTGTGTGTGTGTGTGTGTATTCATACTGTTAATGCTTTGTGTGTATTGCAGTATATGCTGTATTGTTTTGTGTTGTATGTATCCAGGCTCCCACAATAAGCTTTTGGTAGCTTCAATGGGAGAGACCTGATTCACACAAAATATGTGTTGTGTGTGTGTGTGAATATAACAAACCAATGTAAAAAAGTGCACAGCGACTAACTCCTGGTCGACCACAGGTAAAGCCATCATGCACACGGCCGAGACCTTCTTCATCCAGGAGAACGGCGGGCGGCGGGGCCACCCCCGGGTGATGATGGTGCTGATCGACGGCTGGCCGTCCGACGACCTGGAGCAGGCCGCCAAGTTCGCACGAGACTCCGGCGTCAACGTCTTCCTGGTGTCGGTGGCCAAGCCGGCGCCCGAGGAGCTCAACATGGTGCCGGACAAGGACTTCGTCAAGAAGGTTCATGTCACAACACGTCATCATGTCTCTCCGGTGACACGTGCAGCTCAGTTTTGTTTTGGTTTCAGTGACAGGTGAGGCTGAAGCTCCGCCCCCTTCTCTCCACAGGCGGTGTGCAAAGACAACGGCTTCTTCAGCTACGCTATCCCCAGCTGGTTCAGCACCACTAAGCACGTCAAGCCGCTCAGCCAGAGGCTCTGCGCTCTGGACGGCCTGCTCTGCAGTAAGACACATGCTCACCTGGTCATCTATTTACCTGTTCACCTGCTCACCTGTTAAAGGGATAGTTCACCCAAAATTGAAATTTCCCTCATTATCCCCCCCCCTCATGTGGACTAAGGGCTGGGAGAAGTTTCAGAGTCCTCCGTGGCTTCTCTGAGTTACAGGGGGTCTCGGCGTAACAGTGCATGTCCATATGACGGTTGCAAATGGATACCAACTGTCTTTGTAACAAAAAGACACACCAAAAAACATCCAAATACCTCCATGCTGCTCGTATGTAATGTCCGTCTTGTATTGAAGCCCCGAAATGCGAAATTGTCCCGAAAAAAATGTGATAAATGTCAAATTTGGACGAACCAGGAAGAGGAGCTTCGAGAAGCTTCCACTACAAAACAAGCTTGAAATATAGACGTATTTAATTTTTTTAGGGACAATTTCTCATTTCGGGGCTTCAATACAAGACGGACATTACATACGAGCAGCATGGAGGTATTTGGATGTTTTTTGGTGTGTCTTTTTGTTACAAAGACAGTTGGTATCCATTTGCAACCGTTATATGGACATGCACTGCTATGCCAAGACCCCCTGTAACTCAGAGAAGCCACGGAGGACTTCTCCCAGCCCTTAGTCCACATGACGGTGAGTAGATAATGAGTGAAATTTCAATTTTGGGTGAACTATCCCTTTAACATGCTCACCTCTACACCTGTCCATCTGTGTGTTTCAGGTAAAACCTGCTACAACTCCGTCAACGTCGGTTTCCTGATCGACGGCTCCTCCAGCGTCGGCGAGGGGAACTTCCAGCTGGTCCTGGACTTCCTGTCGGGAGTCGCCAGCAGCTTCGACATCTCGGACGTTGGCGCTCGGATCGGTGAGCGCCACCAGACGGAGCACGGCTAATTAACTGACTAGTCATTTCATTTCATTTCATTTCTTTATTTATTGAATTGGGACAGTGCACATTCATCAACACTGACACATTAAGCATCAGTGTAAATGTGCCAGTCATTTTAAGCCAAAAAAGGGGTCAACGTTGAACAAATTGCAACAGAAGCAAACTCAACTGATTTTGTATCCTCAAAAATTAATTACAAAATGAATTATTTTTCTGTAACTGTAATATGTTAACAAGACTGAAGAAGACATTTTCACCTGCTATACTCAATGTTTAGATCAGGTGTTGTATGAATGCAAATTAGCCATACGTGGCCTAATGTCATACCTGCTCTACTAAGGCTGTGTGGCTGTCTTGAAAAATTGCAGTCATCTTGAAATTTAAAGTGGTTTCTTGTCGGTTGACCGATGGAGTCAACTCATTCCAGTTTTCAAGCTGGTACCACCACAGCACCTTTAGTACATGTGCCGTCAAAACGGTGGAATTTATGCAAATGTGTGCAAATTAGCTCATGTTAACAAAGAATTTCAAAAACCTTGTAATACATTTTTTGTTTGTCTTAATGTAAGTAATCAACTCAGTAATTTTCATGGAGATATCTAAAGGTTAAAAATGTTACCCTATTCACATGAGAAAAATAATTAATATGCGTATAAATGGGCTATGTTTGGGTCTTTTTCTAAACTTTCCCCTAATGGGATTCTTCTGGGCTTTTTCTCCCTCACTCAGGACATGTTGAGGATACAAAATCAGTTGAGGTTGCTTCTGTTGCAATTTGTTCAACCTTTTTTCATAAAATGACTGGACTGACTTATCCCATACAGAAAAACCACATGAACTTCACATGTGATTTTTCACATGTGATCACATGTGACTTTTGCACATGTGACTTTGCACATGTGGTTTTTCACATGTGATTTTCACATGTGAAACATGTTATTTGCACATGGGAAACATGTGTATTTGGCCCAATTTTATGTGAATCACATGTTAAGTCCCATGTGAACACATGTGATCACATGTGACTTTGCACATGTGATTTTCACATGTGATTTTCACATGTAAAAATGTGGAAAATATGTTTTTCACATGGGAAACATGTTATTTGCACATGGGAAACATGTGTTTTTGGCCCAAATTTATGTGAATCACATGTGAAGTTCATGTGGTTTTTCTGTAAGGGATTGATTGATTGATTAGCTGATTGACACGTGGTGTGTGTGTGTGTGTGTGTGTGTGTGTGTGTGTGTGTGTGTGTGTGTGTGGTGCAGGTGCGGTGCAGTTCACCTACGACCAGCGGCTGGAGTTCACCATGTCCGACCACTCCAGTAAGGAGGAAGTCGCCATGGCGCTGAAGAGGATCCCCTACATGAGCGGAGGCACGGCGACCGGGGCCGCCATCAGCTACACCACCCAGAGACTCTTCAGGTAACGACGCACCTCATCACTACACCTCAGAGTGGAGATTCATCCACCGCTAAAAAAAACAAAAAACAGTCCCATATAGACCAGAGCTGCATTTTTATGCAAATGAGAATAACTGATGCATCCTGGGTAATTTAGGGGCAGCACCCGGCATTTTTAAATTGCACTCAGTGGCTTTTTGTGTTTTGATGGACCGTAGACTAACTAACAATCAATCTGAATGTTTAATTTTTTGTTTCTTTTGTAGCACTATGTCTCATAATTATTTTTGACACCCTCTTTGAAACCCACCGTTCACACTATCTTGAAAAATTACAATGAATGAATCTAGCGGTATGCTCCTTTAGCCTCCCACAGTGATCAATGACTCCACACAGTGGCCAGAAATGTCTGACCCAGACATCTACACGTATTTGGTGGAATCACCGGGGAGGTTTTGGCTAAGTGTTGTCTGTAAATAGCCTGTTAATAGACAACTTTTTGTTACTTAGTTTGTCAAGCCAGTTAGGCTGAACCTTTCAATGGAGGGATGCCGGGCGCTGCCCCTAAATTACCCAGGATGCATCAGTCATTCTCATTTGCATAAAAATGCCGCTCTCGTCTACCACTACACCTCAGAGTGGAGATTCATCCGCCGCTAAAAACCCCCCCAAAAAACAGTCCCATATATTAATGCTGCGTTTCCCGTTCCCTCCACCAGGCGGACGGGACCAGGACGCAACTTCCTCATCGTGGTGACGGACGGTCAGTCGTACGACGACGTGAGGAGCCCGGCGCTATACGCACACTCACAAGGTGTGTGTGCGTTACAACAACAGCCAGTCTGTGTTCGATTCTTCAGTGGTGGACAGTAACGGAGTAAATTTACTAGAGTACTGTACTTAAGTACATATCCAGAGGATTTGTACTTTACTTGAGTATTAGATTTCGTTGGTACTTATTACTCTTACTTGAATACATTTCCAACACAAATATTTTTACTTTTACTCGAGTTAATTTCTAGGAAGGCTGAAAAGTACTCGTTACTTTCAAGCCTGCCCTTTTTTTTTTCTAAAATACTATTGGACACAAGCTGTGTTTGTCAAAGAAGGAAACCTATCACAGTGCAGCTCTCCACTGGGATCTACGTAAAAGTGGAAATACGTCATCCCATACCGCCAAAGTAGCCACGCTCTTGACTGTGTTTGTCGACTCAAAACTATACCCGATTCATTTTATTTGTTTTTATAAGTATTTCTGCAGGCTTTATATAACATTGTGGTTCTAAAAGCAGCACATCAGTGCAGGTGGTTTCAAAGAGTTCATTCTCAGAAACAACAGTTAAAAGGTCCTTAAATTCGTTTAGAAGTAGGCTAAGTAAGTAGATTTAAAAGCATGTACTTTTGGATACTTAAGTACCTTTAAAAGCAAGTACTTTTTTACTCTTACTCGAGTAACATATCGACTGAGCTACTTTTACTTGTAACAGAGTAAATTTAGACCAGTAGTATTTTTACTCTTACTCAAGTACTGGGGTACTTGAGTAAGAGTAAAAATGGGGCAGAGATACTCTGTCCATCTCTGCGATTCTTCCTTTAAGTCATAACAGACCTGTCTCCTCCTTGTGTCTGTCACTCACCCAGACATCATCATCTACTCTGTGGGCGTGGCCTGGGCGCCCATGGATGACCTCAGAGCGATGTCATCGGAGCCAAAGGACAGCCACACCTTCTTCACCCGGGAGTTCAACGGCCTCGCCGACTTCATCGCTCCACTCGTCCAAGGGATCTGCAGAGACTTCTCCGAGAAAAACTGAGATCAAATACACACAAGACACACACATACACATACAGACACACACATACACACACACATTTGTACTTCAGCTGTTGTAACCAAACCTGTCATTAGTCGAGACAAAATGTCCTCATAAACATAGAGGTCCCCACTTTGTAGGGACAAAATCAGGTCCCCACTTCGTCTGTACATAACCAGGTAGGTAGGTCCTCACAATTCAGTAAGTTCACCTCTGTGTTTCTATACACTGCAAAAACTCAAAATCTTTCCAAGAATATTTGTCTTATTTCTTGTCAAAATGTCTCATTTCTAGTCAAAACTAATCTCTTTCCACTTAAAATAAGACTCATCACCTAAAAATGAACTTGTTTTTAGATAATTTTCACTTGTTTCAAACACATTTTCACTTGAAATAAGTAGAAAAATCTGCCAGTGAAAGCAAGTTTTTTGTGCTTGTAATAAGAAAGAAAAACTTACTTAATCACTAACAGATTATTTTAAGTGAAAATATGCTTGAAAGAAGGAAAAAGTGTCTAAAAACAAGCTGCTTTTTAAATGTGATGAGTCTTATTTTAAGTATAATGAGATATGTTTTGACTAGAAATTACATTTTGACTAAAAATAAGACAAATATTCTTGGTAAGATATTTGATTTTTTGCAGTGTAAGTGTGAGGTCCTTCAGTAACAGACTCACCTGTACAACTGTAAACCTCTGACACACAAGAAACCTGTGAAGCAATGACAAAACAAAGAGTCCTCCTTCACTTCGCAGGTGCAGACACAGGTCGTCAATCAACAGGTTATACGTTCATATTTATATTCATATTTATATTTATATACTTTGCATGAAAACAAGGTCCTCGAAAGTTTAGGAGAACATGGTCGGACTTCAGGACTTGAAGGCAAATTTAAAAGGTTGAGAACCAAAAACATCCTCATGTCCCCACGAAGACAGAAGTATAAGAACACACACTCCTAATGTACATATATGATACACAGGTTTGACAACACATGTACATAATGACACACTCATACACCAACAATATTTTTATATTTAATGACGGAAACGTTGGAAAATGATCAAACATAATAATCAAAGGTAGAATCGTGATTCATTCACTCTTCACTCCACAGTCGATTATCGATCATTGATTAAAAGACTCAAAAATACAATGAAAAAGAAAACAGAAAGAAAGTCTTTCATATCACTTCATCAAATTCATTTTAATTTACTTATTATATTTATAATTATTAATTAGATCCTGACTCCATTAACGAACTGCTGGTTTAAAAGGAACAAAAACTAAATATGTTTTAAGATTAAAAAGTCATAATAATAGATCTAATATAGAGATCATGTAATAATTGAATAATTTGTGACACTTAGTCAAATATTTAATTTCATAATGAATTTTCTTTTAATTATGAATGACAGACCTTGTGTGCCTAAAAATAAATCTTTAAAGTAATCCATAAAAATAAATCAAGTATTAAAGTGATGAGCTAAATTTAAAATCAATATTATGAGAAAAAGTTTCAAATTAATTTCAAATTTATCTTTTCCAATGGACCCAGTTGTTGAGTGAAGAGTGAATGAATCACATGGAGCTCTGGTGTGTTTTTTTTTGTATTTTTTAATTTTATCCTGAAACGTTTCAACGTGTTTTTTTCGTCACACGTTTGGAACGTTTCGTCTCGATTGTGTCTTTATCTGTTCTTTTTTATTTGAAAGTGTTTTTTATTATTCAACTGTTAAACTGATCTTTTCAATTCTAATTGTTTTGTAAATGTCTAAAAGCAAAAATTTAGCTAAAATCACTTTTTCATGTGTTTATCAGATGTTTGTTGTTTTTGACCTTTGTTCGTTCATTTAAACTTTGGGAATGTTTCTGTTCTAAAACTTGTTTTGGTCACATGACCTGAGTAAAGAACAGCTGTTAGTTCATCTACATCTGACATGAATCTTAAATTAACTCAAGAAAATTCTTCAAAACAAAAACACATGTAAATTGTTTTATCTTTATTTTTATGATATAAAACCTTATGACAGTGAGGTTTTCTTCTTCGGTCAAAAGTTCATCCTTACTGTTGAACTTTTTTAAAATTAAATCTGACAACAGGAAACCAGACTTCAGTCTAATCAGGATCAAATAAGATCGACTTCATTTATCATTTCCAACTTTTTTCCCTTTTTCCGAATTTAACACTGAGATTCAGACAAAACTTTAGTTTCAGCAGGAATCTAACTTTTTCTTTTTTATTGTTTTGACTTAAATGAAATGTGCCAAATCCACCACAATGTTTAATTAATTGGATTTCTACTTGTTTTGTTTGTTCTCTACAGTTTAATTGACCAAAAATATTTTTGTAAACATTGAACACAAATCCTGATCAATTGGCAGCATTTGAAAATCAATCCAAAATCACAAACTATAGATTTAAAAATATAGATTTAGATTATTAGTTATCAGATTATTTAACAGTACTGCAGCAGTAGGAACTGAAGTTCTAGGTTGTTGTTTCCACTCTGGCCAGTTAACGAGGAGCAGATTAAACAGGTGCCAGTAAATATTAATATTTTCTGAATGTAAAATGGGGAAAAAAAATACAGATTATTTTTTATTAAAAGGGCTAAAATCTCTGTCATGGTTCTTCAGATCTGTGATGTCAGGACAGATTTATAGAAATGTAAAAATGAATCTCTGCGTCTCTGTGTAAATTAAACCTCTGAGGGGATTCATGAGGTCAGACGAGACGTTTCTGTTCTTCTTCTGTATTTATTATCTGTTTTCTTGTGTGCTTTTGTTTTTTTTCCAATAAAGAATAGTTATTTTTATAGCTTGTCCTTTCATGTCTCCACATCACGTCAGTCTGAGGCAGTGATGTGTCGCCATCTAGTGGCCAAACGGCAGATAACAGGTGAGTCTATGGTGTAACCATGGTGAATAAATGAACAGAACAATGAATAAAAAAATAATGAATAAAATGTGCAGATGCTTGTAACGCATAAAACATAAAGAAAAACTACAGAAACATTAACAGGATTATTACACCTGTGCCCTGTATCATCACACACACTTACATACACATACACACATACATTAATACACACATAAATACTTACACACACACACACACACACAGATACATACACACCTACATACATTCACACATACATACACTCACTTATGCGCATACATACACATATATACACACACACATATAATCTAGGTTTTTTAAATTTAGATTAATCTAGATTTTAATTTTGCTGAACACGTTCAAAAAGTGTGTGACGTATCTAAATAATGAAAATGCATCACAAACTGCTTGAGAAAGCTGTTCTACTATAATATTTAGTAATGAAAACCAGTCTTCAATAAGATTTACTGGTGTTTAACTTTTTATTTTGTTAAACACAATTTGTCCACATGGACACATACATACACACAGTATACATACATACATGTATGTGTGTAAGTATGTAAGTATGTATGTGTGTATGCATGTACTTACACATACTTAACACCATACATACATACACCCACATACATACTTACATACAGTATCTCACAAAAATGAGTACACCCCTCGGATTTTTGTAAATGTATCTATTTATCTATTTTCTTTTCTTTTACTTTCATTTGCTCTTGCTTTTAACTCTGTTTTTAGTGTTTTGTTAGTTTTTATTCTATCTTATACTTCTTTTTTAATGTTTTGTCTTTATGTAGAGCACACTGAGTTGCCTTGGTATGAAATGTGCTATATAAATAAAGATGCCTTGCCTTGCCTTGCCTAAATATTTTATTATATCTTTTCATGGGACAACACTGAAGATATGACACTTTGATACAATGTAAAGTAGTCAGTGTACAGCTTGTGTAATAGTGAAAATGATCTGTCCCCTCAGAAAAACTCAATTAGCCATTAATGTCTACAACGCTGGCAACAAAAGTGAGTACACCCCGAAGTGAAAATGTCCAAATTGTGCC
This sequence comes from Trachurus japonicus, assembly GCF_045865225.1. Lineage (NCBI taxonomy): Eukaryota > Metazoa > Chordata > Actinopteri > Carangiformes > Carangidae > Trachurus > Trachurus japonicus. The sequence goes on along the minus strand of NC_140928.1, from coordinate 1,711,992 downwards.
CAAAATGTCAATTTTTTTGTGACATACTGAAGCAGAGCATGAGCCCCTCCCTTCAAACGGCAGATGACAGGTGAGTCTATGGTGTAACCATGGTGAATAAATGAACAGAACAATGAATTGAAAAATAATGAATAAAATGTACAGATGCTTGTAAAGCATAAAACATAAAGAAAAACTACAGAAACATTAACAAGATTATTACACCTGTGCCCTGTATCATCACACACACTTACATTAATACACACATAAATACTTACACACACACACATAGATACATACACACCTACATACATTCACACATACATACTCTCACTTACGCGCATGCATACATACATACATACATACACACTAGCATATATACACACACACACACACACACACACACACACATATATTTTTTTAAAATCTAGATTAATCTAGATTTTAATTTTGCCGAAGACGTACATGTATGTATGTATGTATGTATGTGTGTATGTGTGTATGCATGTACTTACACACACACTTAACACCATTCATACATACACCCACATACATACTTACATACAGTATCTCACAAAAGTGAGTACACCCCTCGGATTTTTGTAAATATTTTATTATATCTTTTCATGGGACAACACTGAAGATATGACACTTTGATACAATGTAAAGTAGTCAGTGTACAGCTTGTGTAACAGTGAAAACTAGCTGTCCCCTCAGAAAAACTCAACTTACAGCCATTAATGTCTACAACGCTGGCAACAAACACATACATAGATACATACACAAAAACACGCATACATAAGTGTGTATATACGTGTATATGTTAGTATTTATGTGTTTAAGTATATGTTTTTGTGTATGTGTAGGTGTGTATATGTGTGTTAGTATGTATATACTTGAAGTATTATACGTATGTATGTGTGTAAGTATGTATGTGTTTAAGTACGTATGTTTGTGTGTATGAATGTTAGTATCTATGTGTGTGTATATAAGTAAGTATGTATGTAAGTATGTGTCTATCTACTTACATGCATTGCATACACAGATACACACACACACACACACACCTACATACATTCACACATCCACACTCACATGTACACACATATATACTAACATACATATACATACACACCTACAAACATACACACATATATACTACATACACACATACTTACATACAAACACACACACACACACTGTTTGACTCCAGGTGAAACGACTTTAATGCATACATACAGACTAACATACTGTACACACACACACACACACACACACACATATGTTGAGTTATTTTGAGAAGACAGCTAATTTTCACTGTTACACAAGCTGTACACTGACTACTTTACATTGTATCAAAGTGTCATATCTTCAGTGTTATCCCATGAAAAGATTTAATAATTTGTTTTTTAAATGTGAGGAGTGTACTCACTTTTGTGAGATACTGTATATACATTAGTGCTGAGCATAGATTTTTTTTTTAATCTAGATTATTTTTTCTGCAATCCTGTAGTTAATCTAGATTAAAATGCTAGACTTGAATTTTTACACAAAAATACATACATACATGTATATAAGTATGTGTGTAAGTAAGTATGCATGTATGTACTTACACACATACAGTACAGGCCAAAAGTTTGGACACACCTTCTCATTCAGTGTGTTTCCTTTATTCTCACTGAAGGCACCAAAACTATGAATGAACACATGTGGAATTAACAAAAAAGTGTGAAATAACTGAAAACACTTTTTCTTTTCTTCTTTGTCTTCTCTTTCTTCTTTTCTTCTTCCTCTCCTTCTTCCTCCTCCTCCTCTATCTCTGCCCCCACCAGTTCTAGTTTCTTCAAAGTAGCCCCCCTTTGCTCTGATTACTGCTTTGAAACACTCTTGGCTTCTCTTGATGAGCTTCAAGAGGTGAACCATCAACCTGACCTGAGAATGGTTTTCACTTCACAGGTGGTGTTGCCTTGTCAGGGTTCATTAAATGTAAATAGTCATGAAAATAAAGGAAATGCATTGAGTGTGTCCAAACTTTTGGCCTGTACTGTATATGCAAGTATGTACAGGTAATACTCAGAAAATTAGAATATCGTGAAAAAGTTCATTCACTTCCCCATGATTGCGAACTGTACTGAACCAGACAGAGAGCTTTTAAAGGCTCAGGAACCCTTTGCAGGTGTTTTGGATTAATTGGCTGACGAGGCTGTGACAATTTGAGCTACAACATTGAACTTTTTCACGATATTCTAATTCTGATTTTGGGGTTTTCATAAGCTGTAAGCCATAATAATCAAAATTCTAACAAATAAAAGCTTGAAATATCTTGCAATGCCTGTTATGAGTCTAAATAATATATTCATTTCACCTTTTAAGTTGAATTACTTAAATGAATGAACTTTTTCACGATATTCTAATTTTCTGAGTATTACCTGTATATGTAAGTATGTGTGTATCTACTTACATGCATACTTACACAGATACACACACACCTACATACATTCACACATCCATACTCACATGTACACATACAGTATATACTAACATACATATACACACACACTTTTTTGACTCCAGATGTGAAACGACTTGAATATTAAAGCAGCTGCTGATGTGTCACGGTGGAGGTGGGTGGGGCTTTTATTTTGGCGGTGCTCTTCCTGTGTGTGAGTGTGATGCAGCAGAATGACGGGCGGAGCAGCAGCCTCTGTACAGGTACACCATTTAATAGTTATTATAGACATTTTATATACATTTCAACAGTTGTATTCTGCTATGTGGTACAATCTTTAAAATCTGCTGTTTCATAGTTTGTAAATCAAAAAAAAAAAAAAAAAAAAACTTACAAAACTCATCAAAACTCGCAAACTGATCAGAACTTTTTTTTTTTATCCATTTTTTGGAAGACTAGAAAAAATACTTTTATTGTATTAATCATGCATTACACAAACAAAAGTCTTTAGTTACACAGTAAGTTGTAGCGTGGCTGAAAAGAAACAAAAAAAAACTAAAATAAAACCTCTTTTGTTTGGAGTCGTGATCGACCGGGATCGAGCCGCTCGCTTTGACAAATCCCTTCAGTTAGAAAAAAATTAAATTAAAAACCAGATCACGACGATTAAAAATGAAAAACCGTCCCCCACGTACGTTGAGTCCAAGCGGGTCGGGACCGGTTCTACCAGATGAGACTAAAAACCACCTAAAGATATAAATAATCGACTCTGCTCCGAAGCTGTGACCGAGAAAAAAAAACCCAAAAACTAAAAAATCACACAGTGACAAAGAGGAAGAAGGAGGAGGAGGAGGAGGATTTACACTGAGACTGTGGTGCGTTCAGGGACTCTGTAAAACCAAGTGTTTTTTTTACCTTATTGACAGAAACTGAGATTAAAACCTCAAACCGTTCATATCGTTTCCTTTTTTTTTATGTAATTAAACCTCTCTTTATATATAAAAAAAAGGAAAAAAAGATGAAACATAAATCGACTTCCTGTTTGAGTGACGTCACCGAGGACTCACAGCCAATCACAGCTGAGCCGCACAAAAATAAAACTCTTTAAACACTTAAAAACAGATTCAAATGTTATCTTTAAAAGTCAGATTTCTTCTGTAGTGACGACGACGACGACGACATTTTTAATCGTTTTAATTCCTACTTTTCAACATTTTCCTGAGTTTGTTGCAGACGAAACGAAACTCAGACGATTTAACGACAAAAACACAGACGACCTGGAGGATGTGGTTGGTTTTTTGTTTGTTTTTAGCAGCTTTCATATTTTAAAGGGATAGTAGCATTTTTTTTTAAAAGTGGGGTTGTATGATCTCCAAATAGCCCCAAAGTACTTTAATTGCAGTAGAAGACTCTCTGCACTCCTCCCGTTAGCAACGCCAGCCCATAATAGCCCTAAAAACTGCTTTTTTCCTGCACTTTGAAGGGCTGGAAAAAATTATATTATAGCGAACAATAGAACTGTGTATTTTTTTTTTCAGGTAAAACCTCTTTTAGGCCGTGAAAATAGGCCGTTTCTTTGGGTCTGTTCACAACAATGTATGTTGTAAATCTCTGGGCAGGGCTATTATGGGCTGGCGTTGCTAACGGGAGGAGTGCAGAGAGTCTTCTACTGCAATTAAAGTACTTAGGGGCTATTTGTAGATCATACAACACCACTTTAAAAAAAAAAAATGCTACTATCCCTTTAACGACGACGCTCAGATGACGGATTGTCCTTGAACTCAACTCGAATGTTTTCCCACAACAGCGGAGAGGAAGGAGAAGAGAAGAGTTTCCTGTCGGCTCAGTATTTCACCACCTCCTCCTCCTCCTCCTCTCTAAGCTGAACCTAGAGGTCGTCAGGGAAACCGCACTGAGATGGAGGCTTGTGATTGGTCGGGGGGGGGAGGGGGAAGGTGGGCGGGGCCAATGTCACGGACTGGACTGGACGGGAACGAGGAACCAGAAAAACCTCCTCGAGTCGCTAACGAGACGTTTAGAAAAAGAAACAAAAAACAAACAGGCGGGAACTCTCCTCCTCCTCCCGTGGGGGGCGGGGCTTAAACGCAGGGCTCTGATTGGCCCTCGCAGGGACCATCATCATCATCATCCAATCAGCTGAATGAATGAATGAAGTTTAAATCTCCTTTTAAAAACACTGTAGAAAAAAGTTTGGCAGCTTTGAAATCTGAGCTCAGCTGTTTGTTTTTTGTTTGTTTCTATGACAACGACCCCCCCCCACCCCTCCCCCCTCCCCTACGATGACATCACGATGACATCACGATGACATCACGGCGACACAAAACACCTCAGATGATGATTCATCCTCCTTAAATTAAAAACTCTTAAAAATCTGAACTTAAATATTGAAACTTTTCTTTTCTCCTCCTCTCAGACGAGCAGCGACTGGCTCAACCGTCTCCATGGCAACAGGCGCCGCAGCTCGCCATCGCCGCCGACGACGACGGGGGGAAAACTGGAGGTGTTTTATGCGGCCGGTTAAAAAAAAACAAAAAAAAACAAAAACTTGAACACGTGTTTCATTTCATCACCAGCTGAGAAGTCACGTCGTCTCCTCGGAGCGCTCTGATTGGATGGACAGCGACAGGCTCCGCCCCCTTCGAGTTTTTTTTTACGAACATCGTGAAACGTGTTCGATTCTTTGAAATATTTCTTTAAAAAAAAGAGACAATAAACCGTTAAAACCGTCCTGTGAGCGCGTGATGGGGGCGGGGCTTCATGTAGTGTCATGTTCAAGTGGGGGAGGGGGGGTGGAGGGGTGGGGGGGAGGGGCAGATGACATCACAGGATGACATCACAGGACAGGTGGGTGAGCTGCAGGTGTTAAAGGGATAGTATCATTTTTTTTTTTTAAAGTGGGGTTGTATGATCTCCAAATAGCCCCTAAGTACTTTAATTGCAGTAGAAGACTCTCTGCACTCCTCCCGTTAGCAACGCCAGCCCATAATAGCCCTGCCCAGAGATTTACAACATACAGTGTTGTGAACAGACCCAAAGAAACGGCCTATTTTCACGACCTAAAAGAGGTTTTACCTGAAAAAAAAAAAATACACAGTTCCATTGTTCACTATAATATAATTTTTTCCAGCCCTTCAAAGTGCAGGAAAAACACAGTTTTTATTTGGACCTAACCAACAGGTAAAACCTCTTTTAGGCCGTGAAAATAGGCCGTTTCTTTGGGTCTGTTCACAACAATGTATGTTGTAAATCTCTGGGCAGGGCTATTATGGGCTGGCGTTGCTAACGGGAGGAGTGCAGAGAGTCTTCTACTGCAATTAAAGTACTTAGGGGCTATTTGGAGATCATACAACCCCACTTAAAAAAAAAAAAAAAAATGCTACTACTATCCCTTTAAAACAACATTTCCACAACGTTTCGGCTCCTGAACGTCTCTCAGTGTCTTCTTCAATGTCCGTCAGAGCGAGTGAGACTCCGCCCCCTTTTCACTGAGCGTGTGTGTGTGTGTAAGTGTGTGTGTTCAGTGGAGATCCTCATCCAGTCTCTTTAATATATATTCTGTGTTCAGAGACCATGTGTGAACTCTCTTTCTCTTTCTCTCTGTGTCTGTGTGAGTCTCTCAACCCCGTGGTCATCTTCCTCTTCTTCTTCCTCCTCCTCCTCCTGCTCCTCCCTGCTCCTCCCGGTCTAGACGTAGACCCTGGCGAGGGCGTCGGCGCCGGCGGAGGCGATGTAGGCCTTGGAGGGGTGGAAGGCCACGTCGTAGATGGCCTCCTCGCTCTTCTTCCGGTGAGCCGTGATCTCCTGCACGCACGTCTTACTGTCCAAGTTCCACAGACGGAGAGAACAGTCGTGACCTAGAGGAGGAGGGGGGGGGGGGGGGGGGGAGGAGGAGGAGGAGGAGGAGGGAGGGAGGAGGAAAGAAATGGAAGAGAAGGAGGAAGAACAAAAGGAAGGAGGAGTAAGAGAAGGAAAGAAATGGAATAAGAGAAGGAAGGAGGAGGAGGAAGCAGAAGAGAAGGAAGGAGGTGGAGAAAGAAAAGAAGTAAAGAAATGGAAGAAGAGAAGGAAGTAGGAGGAAGAAAAGGAAGGAGGAGAAGGAAGAAGAAGAAAGAAAAGGAAGGGAGGAGGAAGAAACATGTCAGTGTTGTGGTGAAAATGAAAGGAGCATGAATCCATTGATTAATTAATTGATTGATTGATTGATAGATTAATTGATATATTGATTGATTGATTGAGACTTACTGCCAGACATCAGGTAGATGCCGTTGGGATCCACAGCCAGACTGGTGACTGCGTCCAGGTGAGCCACCATCGCATGGATCACTTTACCTGGAGACACAGAGACAGGTGGTTTGACTGACAGGTCAACGATGCATCGTGACACGAATAAAAATCGGTACAAATGCGTGACTCGCATCGGTTGAAATAATTTAAAAAAAGGGTTAAAAAGTCGAAGTCTCTGGTGAGAAGTAGGTTACGTTATCTCAAAAGTCACTGGTTGATTCATTTGTTCGACACCAGACGCCGCCGCCACGCACACATACCAATTCACTCTCTTTTCTCTCTCTATCTCTCTTGTCCCCCTGCGGTCGCTCGTTGCTTATGAGTCTGGCACTGTTGGGTCTGGGATTCAACACGGTGGTCGGGTTTTAATTACATGCAGTAACGTTATGCTTGTTTATCACCAATAAACACAGTAGATGAGGTGAGTTGGTCAGCATGCAGCGGTGCGAGGCTCTGCCTCTGACTGCAGCGGACTGCTGCTCCAACTGACAGCCTGTGAGTGCTTTGAGACGGCGGCGGCTCGTTGAAAACAGCAGTGATAGAGTCATGGATGTTTAATATTATCTTATAATAGATCCATGGTCGGACTAGTCTCCAAACCAGACACGTCTGTAACAACATCTGAAAAAACGCAGGGACCTGCCGTGTAGAAAAAAGCAGAAAAAAAGCTGACAGTGTCACGACTTCCTGTATCTGGCCTTTCAAATTAAAAGCCCTCCAACCTTTCATACACGGTTCAGTCATATTGATTTTGATTTAATTTTCACAAGCCTAGGCTCCAAATGTTTATTTTGTTTTTCCTCAGACCAGTCGACCAATGAAATTGGCTCATAAACTATTTGATTTTTTTTAATTGAACGACTATTAATAAATAAGACCAGTTTTACTTGTGATAAAAAGGTGATAAATGGTGATGTGCAGTGTATCTGTAGTGAAAGGTTTCACTTTCTCTTATGAATAAAAGATCATTTTATTAGGTCATAATTTGTCTGTAGCTCATTTTGATTTAAAAAGAATTGTGAGAAAATCGTATCCGTGAACAAAAAATCGTGAATCGTATCGAATCGTGAGTTGAGTGAATCGTTACATCCCTACTGACAGGTGAGTGACAGGTGAGTTTTACCTGACTTGTTGTCGTAGAACTTGATGTGTCGGTCTTCGTGGGCGGTGATGGTGACGGGCAGCGTCGGGTGACTCACCACCTTGTTGATATGATTGGACCCCGGCAGAGCTGAGGGGGCGGAGCCACAACAACCGTTACACACACACACAACCTGCTGTTCATCTGTGTGTGTGTGTGTGTGTTCTACAAATGTATGTACTCTAATATATTCTGGACTGATATTCAACACTTCATAAGAAGAACGACCAGACAAACGATCATTCTATACAGGAAAAGGACATTTTCATTTTTTTTTTTTAAACAATAAGATGGACAAAAACACAACATTCTTTATACATCTGGTGCTGCTAATGGCCAAATTTCATATCCACAAAAAAATGGACAGAATCCAAACCCAGCTTGGAACAGTTCACCCTCGAAATTCACCAATATGCAACAACAATAAAAGACATTAAAAATAAAAAAGCCATGAAAACGAACTGTATGTTTGAGAGATTCAATAGCATATAGCCCCTCTTTAAGAACGATCTATTTGAACCATCGATATCATTTATATAAATTTTCTGGCAATGTTTATTGTTTATGTTCCTTATGGTTTTTTTTTTTCATTTATTTTTATTTCCCCCATCATTCCTATGTTTCCCCTAGTTTTCTGTGTATGTAATGTATGTCTATGTGTATACGACGAATCTCCTTGTTGTTTACAACTTCTTCCGGGTAGAAAACCAGCGTGAGAACAATAGTGACGGACGAGAGTTTCGCTATAAATATCAAATTTTTCATGTCACTATATCACCGTTTAGACTAATCTGATGTTTGTAAAGTTTATAAAACCAATGATTGGACAAACATTACTATTTCTGTGTGCACATTTTTGTAATTAGTCATGGTTATCAGAGATTAGCCGGGCTAACGGTTAGCTACCTGTTTAACTCAGTGACTCAATAAACGCTCCATGAAAAAATATTTTCTCCAGCGGATATCTGAGTTCCAACATGACTGAGCTAACTGGAGTAGTTTCATGTCGTGTCCCACAACGGGAGGGTTTTAACAGCTGACATCCTGATGTTAGCTTAGCTACCGTTAGCTTAGCTACCGTTAGCTGTCCCTGTCAGCTGAGCCACTGATGCTTTCTAGACACTGTGATTCCCCCAAACTGAATAAATACAACACATAGCAACACAAAACACACACACAGAAATAGTAATGTTTCTTCAATCATTTCAGATTTGTCTAAACGGTGATAGGGCGTGAAAAATATGATATATAGCTAAACTCTCGTTCGTTACTATTGATCTCATTCAAATTACAGCTGGTTTTCTACCAGGAAGTAGAATGTAAACAACAAGGCGATTCGGTCAATACTTTTTTGTTCTAAGTGATTGCTGTCATGCCTACCTCATCTAAATAGAGCACAAAAAAAAAAAGAGTGTGTGTGTGTGTGTGTGTGTGTGTGTGTGTGTGTGTGTGTGTGTGTGTGCGTGTGTGTGTGTCTCTTACTGCCTTCTCCCTGCCCCTTCAGCACCAGTGCATTCTGGGACGTCTCCAGGTCGTACACCACCACGTCGCCGCTGTTGAAGGACGCCACCATGTGGGCGGGGTCACAGCCGTTGAAGTCTACCGACGTGGGCACGCCGTGCTCTGGAGGAGGAAGAGG
>NC_140928.1:1652054-1702379 GCF_045865225.1 Trachurus japonicus | reverse complement strand
AGGAGGAGGAGGAGGAGGAGGAGGGAGAAGAGGAGGAGGAGGGAGAAGAGAAAGAAGAGGAGGAGGAGGAGAGGGAGGAGGAAGGAGGAGGAAGAGGAGGAGGAGGAGGAGAGGGAGGAGGAGGAGAGGGAGCAGGAGGAGGGGGAAAAGAAGGAAAAGGAGGAGGAAGAGGGGGAGGAGGAGGAGGAAGAGGGAAGAAGAGGAGGAGAGGGAGAAGGAGGGAAGAGGAGGAGGAGAAGAAGGAAAAGGAGGAGGAAGAGGGGGAGGAGGAGGAGGAGGAAGAGGAAGAGGAGAGGGAGGAGGAGGAGGGGGAGGAGGAGGAGGAGGGAAGAGGAGGAAAGAAGAGGAGGAGGAGGAGAGGGAGGAGGGAGAGGAGGAAGAGGAGGAGGAGGAGGAGGACACACACATACAGGCGTGGTTAGCAGGCGGGTGTGTGGCGTGCATCATCATCAGCAGCGGTGATGACATCACTTCCTGTAGCAGCGGTGACATCACTTCCTGTAGCAGCGATGACATCACTTCCTGTGGGCGGGGCCAATCCGAGCTCTCACCTTTGTTTGCGTTGAAAGTGCCGATGCAGGGGTTCTTCTCCGTGGGGTTCCACAGCTTCACCGTGCCGTCCGCCGAGCACGACAGCAGCCGGTTCTTGATGCCGCTGTAGGCCAATCCCCACACGGCGTCCGTATGCCCCGTCCACGACCCCGCCAGGACGCTGGGATCTGATTGGACGAGAGGGAAGAAAGCAAGAGGGGGAGGAGTTTGTTAGTTAAACTGAACTGAGCCTGATGTGATAAACAGACAAGTTACATTAAGTTACACAGAGAGTTGATATAAACGTATTGGAGTCGCTGGTCTCACGTTTGGGCTCATTCTGACCAAACGGTAGCTCCTATCAGAAAAAGAAGCAGACCGCGGTCGTCGTAAGGACTTCCTGAACGATTTGATATGACTTTGGTGTTTCTACAGTAAATATTTTGGAAACACTTGCGAGTTATAAACTGCTTCTCTCAGAAAATCTTTGTATTAGAGTCAATGAGGAGCAGAGAGAGACCTGGCCGCATTTAAAGGCTCACAGTTTGAAGGGATAGTTCAACATTTAGTCAAACTGGCCCATTGCCATAATCTCTATAGTCATAGCAGTAGGTTCGTTACCTTTAATTGTTGGTGCAAGCTATTTTTAGAACGGCGGAGCAGAGCCGTGAGCTGCTCAGAGCTACGCTACGGAGGCTCATTATGGGATTTCTTGGTTTCCCTCATCAAACTCATCAAATACACAATCCAACAACTCCACAACGCTCTGGTGGACAAGTTGTGACCTGCACATTCACCACGCTATGAGATAATAACACAACGTTACCACACAGAGTTGTTTTAGAGGGAAATACAGAGACTGTTGATGAAAAACTGTCCCTGAAGGCAACGTGCATCAGCGGTTTTGCATGAATTTCCCTCTAAAACAACTCTGTGTGGTAACGTTGTGTTATTATCTCATAGCGTGGTGAATGTGCAGCTCACAACTTGTCCACCAGAGCGTTGTGGAGTTGTTGGATTGTGTATTTGATGAGTTTGATGAGGGAAACCAAGAAATCCCATAATGAGCCTCCGTAGCGTAGCTCTGAACAGCTCACGGCTCTGCCCCGCTGTTCTATAAATAGCTTGCACCGACAATTAAAGGTAACGAACCAACTGCTAAGACTGACAAAATGTAGCACTATCCCTTTAAATTCTGTAAGTCTCTCTGCTTTGATGAGCACATTGTTAGAGACAGAACAAGTTTGTCTACAACTGTGGAAAAAATCATGTGTGCAGAGTGTAAATTGTGGCCGTGAGCAGCGTGGAAAGAGAAAAGTTTCAGGCAACTCCTCCCACTCTAGCTGATGATGTCATCCACTCTGACACGAACATTCCGCCCAATACACACCCATTATAATCTCAACATTTCTCCAAATATGGTCATTAATACACCGATAGACGAGACTTGTGTCTAGAGTTTAGATTAATTTGTTACCGTAGGTGTCGTAGGGGTCGACGTTGGAGCTGGGGATGTTCCACCACTGGATCGTGGAGTCGATTCCTCCACTGAAACACTGTTCGCCACTGGAGGTCATCGCCAACGACAACACTGGACCACTAACACACACACACACACACACACACACACAAGTTAACATACAAACAACATGATCCCAGCTGTGTGTGTGTGTGTGTGTGTGTGTGTGTGTGTGTGTGTGTGTGTGTGTTACGTACACGTGGGCTCTGAATGTGTAGATCGGCTCCACATCAAAAGAGGCACTTCTAGAAAAAAACAACAGGAAGTAAAACGTCAACAACCACAGTTTCAAAATAAAAGTCATTCAATGTTTGAGATGTGACAGTAAAATGCTGAAGAGAAGGAGGAGGAAGAGGAAGAGAGGGAGGAAGAGGAAGAAGAAGAGGAGGAAGAGGAGGAGAAAGAGGAAGAGAAACAAGAAGAGAAGGAAGAAGAGGAAGACCCGATTTGTGACAGCTACGTACGGTAACTCCACTTGGACAAACTTGGTTGAATTGACTTAGGATCACTGCCCTATGTGCGTCGCCAGAGACGCTTTATCTTTTTATTTAAAAACTTTATTAGTAATGTAAACTGAGGGTTGGTTGTGGTGGTTTGGATCTTGATGCTCAGAAAACAGGAACTCAGGCAGAGACTTTTAGTGTTTACTCTGGTCTTTTCTCCCCGGCCTCATCACCATGACAACTACAAACAATCACAACTAACCACAACACGGCTGTCTTGTGAAGGACGTCCGCGGTAGCTAGGCTACGACATGTCACTTAAAGCAGAAGTAAGCGATCCGGTGGTTTTGGCTAATGCTGCGTTCCAGGCAGGCTTTTGAAACCGTAAATTACAGCTTCAAGTCACGACTTACGACTTTGTAGCGTTCCAGGCAACCCACTCGTGTTTCTCCGACCTGTTTTACCTGTGAAAGTCACTATAACGGCCACTCGTAACTTCTGACCCGTGAACTCGTACCAGATCGAACTGGTACCACTTCACAGGTCGGAAAAACACGAGTTACGGGTTGCCTTGAACGCACCATAACGTCTTGTCAGTCGATGGAGTTAGCAGCCCCCCGCCCTCGTCATGGATCTATTGGTCCTCGTCCCTACGTCACCACATTCAGGCGCATCCCTTGGCTGCACACACAGAGAGGACTGCCCCTTTATGCCGTTCTCTCTCCTCATTGGATAAAGGTTGTAGGATACAAGGAAAGTTTTCTCCTGGGCTCAGAGCAGAGCAGAGTGACTGACAGACCCGTGTTTCAGACCAAACACTCTATAGAAGTGATTGCTGTCGGAAGATACAACTATTTAAGACTTAGATTAACACAAAAATATCGCTTACTTCTGCTTTAAACAGACTGTCACTAAAAAAAATAATAATAATTTTCACAAGCAAATCGAGCAGCACCCAAATGAAATTTGTCCAAGTGGAGTTGCCATAGACAGCTGTCAAAGATGGCGGCCGGTCTGCGCAGGCAGACCAGTATTTACACAAATCGGGCAGCAATGCAAATCGGGTAGTGACAGGAGGAACAGGAGGTGAGGTTAGGAAGAGGAGGAGAAGAGGAGGAGAAAGAGGAGGAGAAGAAAAGGAGGAGAAAGAGGAGGTGTACTTTTTGGCGGGGACGGTCTTGGTGAGGTTCCACAGTTTGAGCGTGTGATCCTCGGACACGGTGACCAGACACGGCTCCACGGGGTGAAACGCCAGCGCCCGCACGCCGTCAAAGTGGCTGCGCAGCGTGTACTTGGGGTTCCACGTCTTCCTGAACGACGACTCCTTATTGGACGGCAGCTGAGGATGACATCACATCACGGCACAGCAACGTGATCGACTGTTCGAACCCCCTTTCCGCTGCCCCCCCCCCCCCCCCCCCCATGACAAGCCATTTTAACATCTAAAAGCCAGACTGGATTCAGGGTATCTACAGGAATCTTGAAGTTAATTTTAAAACCTTTTTAAGACTTTTTCAAGACCTTCTCAATATGTTTCAACACCTCACCGCCACTTCAAGCTGTAACCATTTACATCAGTGACACTTTTAACTCAATAGTTTTAGTTGATGATAAAGACTTTAGACCACTATGATACAACAGAATTCAAAATAGGCTGCGGGATAATAAATCAAAGGCAAAGTTTATCAAAAAACAAAACAAAAAAAACATTGCTCCACTCAAAAAACAAAAACAACAATCTTCTTTTCTCTTTTTTTATGTACCAGTCCATCTTGGCTTTTAATAAAATGAATAAATTCACACACTTTTATGTGTTCAAATGTTTTTGAAGACTCAAACTCTTGGACAGCTAATTCAGAAAAAACATTCTTCTTAGGACAAATGACGTCACTGTAACCATTCATGTGTATGGGGTTTGTCATTACAGATATCTACAGTTCAGTTGCAGATATCCACTATGTGAATTACAGATATCTGTAACTGAATTACGACTAGTATTAATTCCAGTTTGAGATATCTACAATTTGATTCTGACTAGTCATAATTCCAGTTACAGATACCTTTTATTCACCTCAATTGACCTATGGCTAAGCCACGCCCCCCAAACGCGATGAGCCAATCACAGTGAGCATAGCTAGCCCATACACTGGGACATTCTCTGCTTCCACGTCCATTGAAATGCATTGCAGTTAGTCAGTTTTCATTCATTTTTATATGTTTTTTCTTGACATTTTAAGTTTAAAATGGTCAAACGGTGTGCATGGGGTACATGTAACTCTGACACTAGGTATCCTGAGAGGCCACGGGGGGGATTTTTTTACCTTTTTCCAAGCCACATCTCAACCAAGAGAAGTGTCTGCTCTGGATAAAGTTATGCAGTAGACCACAACACCAACTAAACCTGGATAAACTGAACAAGGATGTCTACATCTGTTCTAAGTTAAGTCAACAACGTATTTGAGGCAACATATTGTCAGAGATGTTTAGATGTTAGCCAGTATCACAACTAAGCATAAAGCCCGCTAGCTTAATGCTAACGTATAATGTAAAGCTCCATAGACAGGCTAACAGAAATTAGCCCGTCGCTATCCCCGATGACTCACGTCGTAGCTGTAGTCGGTCTCGTCGTTGGTGACGGTGAGGTCGGCGAGGTCGCCCAGCCCCAGCACGCTCTCCAGGACGTCGTCCGACCCCCCCAGCAGGAAGGACTTCCCCCCGCCGCTCGGGAACGGCAGCGGCTCCGCTGCAGAGACACGGTGACATCAGCGAGTCAGATAACATCTCGGCTAACATTATGGGATGGATGCAACTAAAAGGGAACAAGTTCATCTCCCGAGGTCTGACAGAGGCTTTCTCCTAAAACCTGAACAACTACAACTAAGACTCAATAAAAACTACGACTAAGACTCAATAAAAACTACAACTAAGACTAAATAAAAACTACGACTAAGACTAAATAAAAACTAGTCAATTCCTCTAAAATAAAAACTAAACTAAAACTGATTCTTGTTGAACTCACTGAAACTAAACTGAAATAAAAACTCAAACTAAGAAACTAAATGAAAATAAAAACCGATGAACATTGTAGAACCATAATAATAACAACTCACCCCACTCCGTCCCGTCTCCAGAGCTGCGTGCCTCCCCCGCCCCCTCCCCGTCCTCCCCCGTCACCAGGAAGTCAAACTCCTTCAGAGCCTCCTCCGTGTCGGCGTCCTCCTCCGACGCCAAACCCTCGTTCCCCACCTGAGGGAGGGAGAGGGGGAGAGAGGGGGAGAGGGGGGGTTAAGAGACATGAGACAGGAAGTGCATGTGTGTGTGTACTAGGGATGCTCCGATCGATCAGCTGCCGATCATTACGTACAGACTAGGGATGCAAATTATCGATTAATTCATTAATCGATAGTTGATAGACCTTATCGATCAATTAACTGATAAGCGGCGATTTTCCTGAGAACCTAAATTTAAGGGGAAAATTTAAGCTGAACAGTCCCTATACAGGACTCTACACTAGTATTTGTTACTTTATTTTTAGAGCACAGCACAATGAAAAATGTTTAAGTAACATGTTATTTAAAGGGATAGTTCACCCTAGAATGATATTTCGCTCATTATCTACTCACCCTCATGTTGACTAAGGGCTGGAAGAATTCTCAGAGTCCACCGTCCCTTCTCTGAGTTACAGGGGGTCTCGGCGTAGCAGTGCATGTCCATATAACGGTTGCAAAGGGACACCGGAGCTCTTCGTAAAAAAACACACACAAAAAAACATCCAAATACCTCCATGATGCTCGTATGTAATGTCCGTCTTGTGCTGAAGCCCCAAATTGCGTAATTGTCCCGAAAAAAATTAAATAAGTCTATATTTTAAGCTTGTTTGTAGCGGAAGCTTCTCGAAGCTCCTCTTCCTGGTCCGTCCAAATCTCGCGTGATTCGCAGTAACCGCACTGACGCATGCTGACGCCGGCGCAAATCACGCGAGATTTGGACGGACCAGGAAGAGGAGCTTTGAGAAGCTTCCGCTACAAACAAGCTTAAAATATAGACTTATTTAATTTTTTTCGGGACAATTACGCAATTTGGGGCTTCAGCACAAGACGGACATTACATACGAGCATCATGGAGGTATTTGGATGTTTTTGTGTGTGTGTTTTTTTACGAAGAGCTCCGGTGTCCCTTTGCAACCGTTATATGGACATGCACTGCTACACTAAGACCCCCTGTAACTCAGAGAAGGGACGGTGGACTCTGAAACTTCTTCCAGCCCTTAGTCAACATGAGGGTGAGTAGATAATGAGCGAAATATCATTCTAGGGTGAACTATCCCTTTAAATAAAGTTGAGGGTCCAATGTGACCCATTTTTACATTTAGGAACAGTAAAAACACCCCTAACATGTTTCCTCTGACTTTAAGTTGAACCTGTTCTTGACCAACACAACATTTGATAATACAGATGAAATGGTCTTTCCTGCCACTACACTATGATGATTACTGTATTTAACTACTTAAAATCACAGCAGCATAAACTGATTTGTTGAACTCAGCCTGATGTAAACATTAATAAAACTCAGGCAGCTCCATGTTGTCACTGTGTGATGTTCAGGGACAGGTCAGGGCAGTCTGAAGACAGAGCTCTGAGGTTGAAGTCTATTGAAAGCTTTTTTTTTTTTTTTTAAGCTCCGGTAGCGACCGGCTAAAAAGCTTGGTAGCTGTTCTGAGGCACCGGGTCGGTTTGAGCTGCGTTCAGGCTGCATTAAAACTCCTCGGACAGCTCAGTGTCGGCGGCTTTTTGACTCGTTACTCACTGGTTTCTGTGTGTTAGCGATGGTACAGGCTGAGTCCCGTATAGCTACAACTAGGTAACAGTGTTGTTGTCTCTTTTCACCTCCTCTCTGTGCGCTGCGCACACATTTACACAGAGATCCGCTACATTATGTCGGCTTTGCTTGTTTACATTTCACAGAAAAACTCCCACTGAAAAGGATCAATTAACTGCAATTAATTTAATCGATTAAATTCTTACCGACAATTAATCGATAGTCGATTAATTGTTTACATCCCTAGTACGTACGTCTGCTGTCTACATTACAGATACGATGTAAAACAAACACATGGTTTTCCGTAACGTTTTGAATTCAGTCAGGGCTGTGACCTTCCAGTTGATTGGTCCGTTTATTGGTCGATACGTTACGACACGTAACTACAACACATACACACAAAAAAACTAAAAGTACCGAAAACAGGTACCGTTGTTGTGAACCCGAGTATCGGTCCTAATGTGAAAGGTTCACATCCCTCTGTGTGTGTGTGTGTGTGCACCTTGCTCTTGTGTTTCTTGGCTCTGTGGTGTTTGTCCGTGCTGATGTCGTCCATCAGGTCTCCTTCCTCGTCCTCGTCTTCGTCGCTGTCCTCGGCGTTCTCCAGGAAGTTGAACGTCTCCAGAACGTCTCCGGGACTCCTGCACACACACAAAAAAAACACAAAAAAAAACATGGATACCTGAAGGAAGTTTGGCGTATTGTGGCTCATCGCTGAATAGGAAAAATAAATGCAAATGATGTTTATTTTGGAGGAGAGGAGACGCTGCAGATGAGTGCACATATAATGTTACAGCCTTGATAACAGTTAAACCTTATTTCCGTCACATACGAGGAACCACAATTTCACACCATACAACAATCACAGCTTAATATAAACGTATTTCATATCGGCTACTTGGGGTGGGAGAAAAAATCGATTCACAGAAATATTGCAATATCTTTTTTGACGATTTTTTTTTTTTGAATTTTTTTTTGTTGTGTTTTGTTTTTAAATATTGTGCAATGTGCATTTGTTCGCCTTTTTTACATACAGAGAGTCCAGGTTTTGAAAAGGGTTTAAGTTCACTTTATAATGGAGTATGTTAATTTATAGGCTCCTACAGTATTTGTGTGCAGATAAATGTTAAAAATGCTAAAGACTAAAAATCCAGAGAATCGGCAATATCGTAGAATCGTAATTTAAATCGAATCGCTATCCAAAAAAATCGTAGAAGAATCGAATCGGGAGAAAAGCATATCGTCCCAGCCCTAGAGGCTACTGCAATAATATGCATTAAAACTTCAACAAATAACTTAAAGGACAATTCCAGGCGAATTCAACTCAGGGGTGTATTTTCATATCATTTTAGGTCTAAAAGAATGAATCTGAAGATTTTCAGTTTAATCGCTCCTGTTTTGCGGTAGTTGCGTCTGTCCGCGCATCGCCACGGCAGCAATGAATGGGAGTGGATGTAAGTTCTGCTGTTTAGGCTGTTTCCAGCCCTCAAAGCCGCATTTTTTTTCCACAGACAGCGTCAGATGGAGACTCAAACATGCACCGAGAAGTTTATTTACTTCAACAAGCCGACATGTTTGTAAAACTAGATTTAATTCAAAGTCTCCCGGAGTCTCGCGCGAGACCCAGTTGCCGTGCTCGGTGTGTTCAGGAGCAGTGGGAAAAGCTACCGTTTGTGTCATAAACACAGGAATATCAACTCTTGACTTGCTTCAAGTAAAAAAAACTTCTCGGTGCATGTTTGAGTAGCCACCTGATGCTGTCTGTGGAAAAAAATTTACACTTCAAGCAAGTAAAGAGTTGATATTCCTGTGTTTATGACACAAGCGGTAGCTCCTACTGCGCCTGAACACACCAGCACTGCAACTTCGGGCTCACGCGAGACTCCGCCAGACTTTGAATTAGATCGACTTTTACAAACATGTAGACTTGCTTGAAGTAAACAAACTTCTCGGTGCATGTTTGAGTCTCCATCTGACGCTGTCTGTGGAAAAAAATTGTGGCTTTGAGGGCTGGAAACAGCCTAAACAGCAGAACTTACATCCACTCC
Source organism: Trachurus japonicus (assembly GCF_045865225.1). Taxonomy (NCBI): domain Eukaryota; kingdom Metazoa; phylum Chordata; class Actinopteri; order Carangiformes; family Carangidae; genus Trachurus; species Trachurus japonicus. The sequence continues at coordinate 1,693,020 of NC_140928.1, read as the reverse complement.
CATTCATTGCTGCCATGGCGATGCAGGGACAGACGCAGCTACCGCAAAACAGGAGCGATTAAACTGAAAATCTTCAGATTCATTCTTTTAGACCTAAAATGATATGAAAATACACCCCCGAGTTGAATTCGCCTGGAATTGTCCTTTAAAATGTCTAAATTCTAACCGTTTAAGACGAGGGCATGACGCCATGTTCTGATGTTGTCGTGACGTCAAGTCGGAAAGTCGGAGCTCTGATATGATACCTGAGTTTCCGAGTTCGACGCCGTTCAATTCATTTTTTACAACTCGGAGCTCGTTTTTTCCGACTTCCGAGTTGTTTTGAACGCAGCATTTGTGTGTGTGTCTGTGTGTGTGTGTGTGTGTGTGTGTACCTCTTGCCCTCCTTGCGGCGCTCCGTGCCGTTGATCAGGTGCTGCAGGTTCTTGTTCTCCACCGAGCCGTTCTGCTCCGAGCCCGAGAGGCCGAGCAGCGAGCGAACTCTCTGTGTGCGCACGTCCAGGATGGTGTCTGTGTATCCCACCTCCTGCAGGTACCTGAACACAACACACACACACACACACACACACACACACAGGCGGAGGGATACGAGTGAGTTGGTTAGTTCCAGATACACTGCAAAAACTCAATATCTTACCAAATATTTGTCTTATTTTTTGTCAAAATGTCGTTTCTAGTCAAAACAAATCTCATTATACGTAAAATCACATTAAAAGCAGCTTGTTTTTAGACACTTTTTACTTCTTTCAAGCAGATTTTCACTTGAAATAAGTAGAAAAATCTGATAGTGGAGCAAGTTTTTCTTTCTTATTACAAGCACAAAAAACTTGCTTTCACTGGCAGATTTTTCTACATATTTCAAGTGAAAATGTGTTTGAAACAAGTGAAAATGATCTAAAAACAAGTTAATTTTCAGATGATGAGTCTTATTTTAAGTGGAAAGAGATTAGTTTTGACTAGAAATTAGACATTTTGACAAGAAATAAGACAAATATTCTTGGAAAGATTGGGTTCTTGCAGTGTAAACATTGGTTTATGAGGGCGAGTTCAAGTAATTTGACATATTTGAGCATTTTATTTAAAAAAAAAAGTAACCTAATAGTTACTTTTCCTGGTAATTAGTTACTTTTATAATGTAGTAACTCAGTAACTTTTTGACCTTTGACTACGTAACACCGGTGCTGAGTGAGACAGACGGACGACCTGAGGACAACACGGCTGCTCCGACTGTCAGGACTAATTAACCAACACCATGTTTGTTTATTTCATCACTGTGTGTGTGTGTGTGTGTCTGTGTGTGTGTGTGTGTGTGTGTGTGTGTGTGTGTGTGTGTGTGTGTCCTTACTGGCGGAGCAGCTGTCGTCCTTGTTTCCAGGTGAGCTGACTGTTGGCGGGAACAGCAGAGACGTCCGAGTCTTTGGTGTCTGGATGAACAACAAGACACGTTATTGATAATTATTGATTTTAGTGTCCCAGATATACACACAGACACACAGACACACACACACACACACACACACACACACACAGTCGTACCTGAGTCGAAGCTGGGTGTCTTCATCTCTCCCTGGTTCAGCTCCGTTCCGTACTTTAACTTGTGATATTTGGCTCTGAGGAGAAAACAGAAACAGCAGCTTCGTTAACGACCGAGCTCGTTAACCTTCGACCTCAGGTACCGGTGAGGTCATGATGATGTCATGTGACAGGTGATGTCATTTAGGTGATGATGGGTGATGTTGTCAGAGCCCGATCGATCGGTATCCGGAACAAAATCCGTTCCAGATGCTTCCACCCTTCTTTAAATCTACGGCGACACGGCGGATATGCACGAAAACAGAGACGTTCTTTGAGGAAAAACACAAGCACATCGCGACGAATTTCCCTCTGTTCTATTTCTGATTAAATTAAATTGAATGTAGACCGATCAGTTAAAGCAGAAGTAAGCGATCCGGTGGTTTTGGCTAATGCTGCGTTCCAGGCAGGCTTTTGAAACCGTAAATTACAGCTTCAAGTCACGACTTACGACTTTGTAGCGTTCCAGGCAACCCACTCGTGTTTCTCCGACCTGTTTTACCTGTGAAAGTCACTATAACGGCCACTCGTAACTTCTGACCCGTGAACTCGTACCAGATCGAACTGGTACCACTTCACAGGTCGGAAAAACACCAGTTACGGGTTGCCTTGAACGCACCATAACTTCTTGTCAGCCGACGGAGTTAGCAGCCCCCGCCCTCGTCATGGATCTATTGGTCCTCGTCCCTACGTCACCACATTCAGGCGCATCCCTTGGCTGCACACACAGAGAGGACTGCCCCTTTATGCCGTTCTCTCTCCTCATTGGATAAAGGTTGTAGGATACAAGGAAAGTTTTCTCCTGGGCTCAGAGCAGAGCAGAGGGACTGACAGACCCGTGTTTCAGACCAAACACTCTATAGAAGTGATTGCTGTCGGAAGATACAACTATTTAAGACTTAGATTAACACAAAAATATCACTCACTTCTGCTTTAATTGTAAAACATTTATTTATTGATGTAAATGTGGTGATTTCTGCACATACAGACAGCAGCAAGTCAGCACTGCTCCTCTGACCAGCACACACCTGAAGCTTCACTTTTCATTTACACAAACTAATCAATGAGACCATAAATTAATCTGCTCGCTTTAGATTAATTTAGATTAGGATTCATGTATTTATATGTTTTTATTACTGATGTTCTAGCCCTTTCTTTCTTATTACAAGCACAAAAAACTTGCTTTCACTGGCAGATTTTTCTACTTATTTCAAGTGAGAATTAGTTTGAAACGAGTGAAAATGATCTAAAAACAAGTTAATTTTTAGGTGATGAGTCTTATTTAAAGTAAAAAGAGATTAGTTTTGACTAGAAATGAGACATTTTGACAAGAAACATGATAAATATTCTTGGAAAGATTTTGCGTTTTTGCAGTGCAAAGACTTTGTACACTATAATAAATCTGTCATTTCAATAAATCAGTTCAAACACTGCAAAACCTCAAAATCTTATCAAGAATATTTGTCTTATTTCTAGTCAAAACTAGTCTCATTCTACGACTCATCACATTTAAAAGTAGCTTGTTTTTAGACACTTTTTACTTCTTCCAAGTATATTTTTACTTGAAATAAGTAGAAAAATCTGACAGTGGAGCAAGTTTTTCTTTCTTATTACAAGCACAAAAAACTTGCTTTCACTGGCAGATTTTTCTACTTATTTCAAGTAAAAAAAATGTTTGAAACATGCACTGCACTTTATATTTTATAGTTTTATATTCATTTTTATATTCTATATCCATCTGTGCCTTTTTAATGTATGATCGGTGCTGTGCTGCTTGCTGGAACCTCAATTTCCCTGAGGGTAACCCTCCAAGGGATTAATAAAGTACTATCTATCTATCTATCTATCTATCTATCTATCTATCTATCTATGTATGATGATGTAGTCTGACCGGCCGATCACAGGTTCGATCCCCTCAGCAGACCGCCGCTGCCTCTGAGATGAGCCGAGTAGCTCCCAGGTAGCTCCATAGCTCTGCACTTCTCCCAAAACCTCGGAGCAAACTTCCAAACAGACGTCAGTTGGATGAACTGACCACAGATCAGGACTCTAAACCCATAATTGTCGACTGTTAATTTCTCTGTTATGTGATCAGTTTCCTAATAAACATATTTGAAACAGATTAGGACTCTAAACTGTGACTTTCTCGTATGAAAAAAATGAATAAAGTGACGTTTTAACAGCTACAGCGACTTTTAGCTGCTCTACTGCTAACGCTGTGGGTTGATCTTGTTCCGGGTACCGATCGATCGGGCTCTGACAGATGATGTCATGTAGTGGCAGGTGATGTCATGATGATGTCATGATGATGTCATCCAGGTGCTGCTGCCTCTCACCTCTCCTGCTTCAGTGCGTACTCCAACATCTTTATTCTTCTGACCAGGTCGTTCTTCAGGTTCTCCTGACCTTTCCTCTCTCCCTGCAGGAACGCTATCCTCGCCTGGAGAGACGGAGAGAAGGAGAGAGAGGGAGAGAGGTTGATGACGTCATGTTTTACAAATCTACATTCATATACATATGATTCATAATATTTAGATTCTTTAATATTCAGCTGTTCCAACATGTTAAACCACCAACTGTGGTCTGTCTGTACGATGAGTCAATAGGTGCGTTTACATGCAGTGTTTTCCTCAATCTGATTGTAAACAATCGTATTAAATGAATCTTATTCGACCTGTTTACATGAACACTAAATAAAGCGATCCACATTCAATCCGCGTAGACATGGACCAGCTGAAGACGATTAGAATCTGTGGCTCAATTCAGCAGCTGCAGCTTCGGAGGACCCAGCCTACGCCGTCTCCGGGGGCAACGGCTTCGGAGGCCGCGTCAACCGTCGGTAAATGAGACGGTCTTTCCTGATTGCGTCCAAATGTAAACAACGTCCTAACAACGTCCCAACGTTAAACATTTGAAAGTGGCGCTTGCAGCGGCTCCTCCGTTCCTCCGCTCCTCACCTGTGCGGCCAGCGGAGCCCGGCTCCATGGCGACCACGCCTCCAAGCCGGCCGCAGAGCGGAGAGCCGCTAACGTTTGATAGCATGCTACGTTGCTAATAACAACAACACAGCTTTTGTCTTCCCTATTTCCTGTTTCCTATTTCCCGCGAACGCCAATGCGTGACGCCTACGTACTGTGGCGCCCAATAATCCACTCCATCAACCGAATCCCCGTTTACATGCGGTGTAGACTACCTCTTTCTAAGGCTAACAAGATCATAGCAGACCACTCTCATCCGGCACATCATCTCTTTAATCTCCTCCCATCAGGCAGGAGATACAGAAGCATTAAAAGTAAAACATCACGCTTCAGAGACAGCACCTATCTCCAAGCTATCAGACTCATGAACTCACATTGACTTGCACTATTGCACCATACTGTGTACATGATGTCACTGGGTACTGTTCCCTGTCATTTGTAAATTGTATTGTATTTTGTAATTTATTCTGTCCCCCGCATGTGTTTTTCATGTGGGGTCGTGTCGTGTTGTATGTACTGGAGAGCAAACCAAGACAAATTCCTTGTCACTGGTTGACATGGCAATAAATTTTCTTTGACTTTCTTTTTTAAAGTATATTTTATTGGGGCTTTTTTGCCTTTATGTGATAGCACAGTGAGATAGACAGGAAAGGGGGAGGCAGAGAGAGGGGGAATGACATGCAGGAAAGGTCTGCCCAACGCGGGATTCGAACCGGGGACGCCTGCGTTGAGGACTGTAGCCTCTACATGGGGCGGCCGCTTTAACCACTGCGCCACGCACCGCCCCTAGACTACCTCTTTCAATCCAAAATACAATCAGTAGGTGAAGGTCAATTCTTTATATTTATGATAAAGCACCAGGTCAGAGAGTTTCATCTTATATTATTTACTTCAGTGAAACTCTCTGGACAGGAAACTTCTACACCTCCGTTTACTTCCTGGTTCCTTCAGCTTCCTTTGATCTGATTGGACGACGACAACTTTAAGGCTCCTCCCACTTTACTACTCTTTTTCTTTTCTTTTTTTTACGTTTGTTAACAAATCGACAGCTGCCCCCCCCCCCCTCACCTGTCCATCACCAGCAGCAACTTCCTGTCTGTGAGCAGCTGCTGCTGAAACCCAACACGATGCTATTAATACACACACACACACACACACACACACACAGCGGGCGCTCTCTGCCCCCGTGTCCATGGCAACAAGGGGGTGTGGTGGTGGTGGTGGTGGGGGGGGGTCGGAGGGGAACTGGGGCAGTTCTCATGGCGATAGGGGTGATTTCCTCTAGTGAGGGTCGCCACGACGACGGGGAAACCAGGTGTGTGTGTTGGAGGTAGATTACATAACACACACACACACGCACCACTCTGACTCCGCCGCGCTCTGATTGGCCGAGGCTGTGACTGACAGCCACAGGAGTGTGTGTGTGTGTGTGTGTGTGTGTGTGTGTGTGTGTGTGTGTGTATGTTTGTCATCCTCCTGGACTTTGAGCCAGCGACACACTACAGTGTTTCCACGGTTACAGGTGTATTGATCCTGTGGGCGTGGCCTCTCAGCAGCTTGTAACTCAACCTTTAATTAAAAGGACAATTCCACTCAAATCCAACCTGAGGCTCTAGTTTAGTTTCTAATATTTTAGCTCCAACAGAATGAAACTACAGATTTTCCTTTAAATGTCTCCGGTAGAGCTGCAGCTAACGATTATTTTCATTATCGATTAATCTGTTGATTATTTAAACGATTAATCGATTAGTTGTTTGGTCAATAAAATGTTAAAAACATCGTTCAGTGTTTCTCAAACCACCAGACATCGTCCTCAAATGTCTTGTTTTGTCCACAAACCAAAGAGAGACTCAGTTTATTGTCATAAAGGAACAAAGAAACCAGAAATATTCACATTTAAGAAGCTGGAATCAGAGAATCTGGACTTTTTTTTCTTTAAAAAACGACTCAAACTGATTATTAGATTATCAGAATAGTTGATTAAGGCGATTAATCAGTGAGTTGTTGCAGCTCTAGTCTCCTGTCCTGCAGCAGCGTAGAATGGGAGCAGACGGATCTTAGGCTGTTTACATCCCATAAAAACAGACACCGAGGGGTTTGTTCACTTCTAGAAATACGACATGTTTGTAAACGGAGCTGCAACACAAAGTCTCACTGAGAGTCAAGTTGACGCTCTCAGTTTGTTTACAGGCAGAATAAGCAATTATTAAATTAATCTTGAACTATTCTGATAATCTAATAATCAGTTTGAGTAGTTTTTTTTTTAAGAAAAAAAGTCCAGATTCTCTGATTGCAGCTTCTTCAATGTGAATATTTCTGGTTTCTTTGTTCCTTTATGACGATAAACTGAGTCTCTCTTTGGTTTGTGGACAAAACAAGACATTTGAGGACGATGTCGTCTGGTGGTTTGAGAAACACTGAACGATGTTTTTCAACAATTTTTAACATTTTATTGACCAAACTACTACGACGGAGTATTAGGGCCACATTGACAAATAAAAAAATCACAAACTTCGAGAATAAAGTCATAAATTTACAACTTTATTCTAATGTTATGACTTTTTTCTCGTATGAAAGGTACGACTTTATTCTTGTAAATTTACAATTTTATTCTTGTAAATTTACAACTTTATTCTCGAAGTCTGTGTTTTTTCTTTCTCAATGAGGCCCTAATACTCCGTCGTAAACAACTAATCAATTAATCGTTCAAATAATCCACAGATTAATCGATAATAAACATAATCATTAGGCTAGTTGCAGCTCTAATGGAAACATTAGAAAGTAAATGTAAACATTAATTCCGTCAGACCTAAAAATAAAATTAGGAAACTAGAGCACAGGTTGGATTTGAGTGGAATTGTCCTTTAAATAAAGGTTGAGTAATGTTGAATCTCTAGCAGAGGAAAAGTTCAAACCCCCCCCCCCCACACACACACACACACACACCCCCCCTCCTCCTCCTGCTGCACCTGGTGAGCATGAATCAAGCGCTCCTCTCCTCAGGGAGCTGCAGCGGTGACGACACCGGCCCCCATTTACCTCTGAACAACTGCATCATTAACACACAGACACACACACACACACACACACACACACACACACACAGACACACACAGACACACACACACTAAACTCTTGTATTAATTTACTTTGTGAGTTTAAATCTGAAACTTTTCATCGTCTTTTCACGTCAACAATCAGAAAGTCGTCCTGTGGCTTTAACAGTTGTGACTGACAGTTGAACCCTGGAGTGTGTGTGTGTGTGTGTGTGTGTGTGTGTGTGTGTGTATGTGTGTGTGTGTGTTAGAGAGAGTCTGTGTGTGTGTGTGTGTGAGTTATTTCAGGCCGCTCTACTTTTAGCGTCCAGCTGGGTCGGGGCCGTCTGTCAGGGCCGAGCCCAGTAGGACAGGACGGACGCCGTCGCCTCATCACAGCCCCGACCGCGCTACACAAACACTGAGTCGCCGCTAAGCCCCGCCCACACACACTAACACACACACACACACATACAGACAGGTGAGCAGACTGACCTCTGACTGGCGACTGACTGCACGTTAACATTAAAGAGTGTGTGTGTGTGTGTGTGTGTGTGTGTTTTCCACAGGAAGGAAAAACAGGAAAAGAAAGAAACAGGCGAGGTCGTGTGACATCATCCAGCTGCTCTGACCAATCAGACGCAAGCACACCTTCACACACACACACACACACACACTACACAGGGTTCCTACACATTTGACATTTCAAAAGTCCAGACTTTTTCCAGACTTCTCGGTAAAAACATTCAAATAATTTGTGACATTTGAGTATTGAGACGTGCATCATGTAAATAAATGATGCAATTAATCGTTTGTTGTCATTATTCTGAACGTCATTATGTCATCAAATAATTTCCAACAGATTGTAGCTAATACAAAAATAATTAACCCAAATAACTTTTCCATACAAAAGTTTTTCCAGACCTGGAAATGTATAAAATCAAATTCCATACTTCTCCATACTTGAGCTGAAAGAGTTACTGATCAATCGATTGACAGAATCCACCTACAGTCAGTGCTGGGCACGTTACAGCCTGGACGCACTGGACGCGGAACCGAAGCGCAGCGCCCTGGAGCGGAGGGAGTTTCAGATCGGCGCACATGTTAACCGGTCTGCCTGGCCGCACATCTCGCGCCGTGGAGCGCCGTCTGTCAAGCTGGACAGACGTGGTCGTACCAGACAGGAAGTCGGGCACAGAAAAGGCGAGAGAATCCGGTCAATTTTCAAAATAAAATAATTAAATGATGATTAATTAAGTTGTTGCTTGTCCATCTATACATATTTGACCGTTGCGTCTGCACATGAGACACACAGGGTTCCTACACATTTTAAATTTCCAAATTCCATACTTTTTCCAGACCCTAATTTCCGGATTTCCACTACAAAAAACTCGAAATCTTACCAAGAACATTTGTCTTATTTCTAGTCAAAACAAATCTCATTCTACTTAAAATAAGACTCATCACATTAAAAGTAGCTTGTTTTTAGACACTTTTTACTTCTTTCAAACAGATTTTTCGCTTGAAATAAGTAGAAAAATCTGATAGTGGAGCAAGTTTTTTCTTTCTATTACGAGCACAAAAATCTTGCTTTCACTGGCAGATTTTTCTACTTATTTCGAGTGAAAATTTGTTTGAAACAAGTGAAAATGATCTGAAAACAAATTAATTTTTAGGTGACGAGTCTAATTTTAAGTGGAAAGAGATTAGTTTTGACTAGAAATGAGACATTTTGACAAGAAATAAGGCAAATCAAATATTCTTGGAAAGATTTCGAGTTTTTGCAGTGTCTCAGTAAAAAAATTTTAAAATAATTTGTGACATTTGAGTAAATAGATGTGTTTCACGTTAATAAATCATGCAATTAATCATTTGTTTTCATTATTCTGAATTTGTATGCCATTATGAAACCAAATCATTTCCAGGATATTGTAGCTAGGTACAATAGCGCATAGGCTACAAAGTAATAATGTGAATAAGACCAAACCCAGATAAGTATCAAGATAAATATATTTCCATACATTAGTTTCCGTTTTCCATACTTTTCAAGACCTGGAAATGTATAAAATAAAATTCCATATTATTCCATACTTTCCATACTTGCGTAGGAACCCTGGACACACACATGTTTAAAATGACGTGTGTGTGGAAAACCGAGTGAATACGAGTATGAACGACTGCAGTCGATGTCTGACGGGCGCGGAGAGAGGAGGAGAAGTAGCTCCCAGTGCGACCAGCCAAGCGCCCGAGAAGCCGCGCGCAGTGCGACCAAGGGGTCACTCTCACACCCTTTTCCCACTGGACAAAAAACCCATTTAAACCCGCTGACAATCGGCATTTGGTGGCAGTGGGAAAGGCACCGAGCCACGTCAAAAGACTCGGCTCCGATCGGCTTGCAGTGGGGACTCCAGACCCGGGTCATCGCGCCGGTCGTGTCTCATATCACCAAAACAAAGCTCTGCTCTCATCTGAGACTGGGATCAAAAGATCACAGAACACTGACCAGTGTTTCCCCCAGAAAAGTTGTTAGTTAAGGTGGTGTCTGACCTGTCGACGGGGGGGGGGGGGACGCGCCGCGCCGCGCCGCATTAAGTTTCGCTTAAACGCGCTGCTGTTATGCATGCACGCTTCTCTGTGGTGTGTATGTGTGTGAGACAGTGTTGGGCAAGCTACTTGGAAAATGTAGTGAGCTAAGCTACAAGTTACTCTACATGAAATGAAGCTTCACTACACTGAAGCTACCCACCAGAGAAATGTAGCAAGCTACGCTACAATAAAATGACAAAAGTAGCTTAGCTACATCAAAGCTATTTTTTTTAGAAGTTAAATAAAGTTTTTCATTTATATCGGCCCATTGTGAGTGCTGAAAGATCTATGCAAGTACATTCCAAAAAAACCCAAGTGTCTTTTCAAACAGTGGTTCCTAACCTTTCTTGGTCAGATTTTTTTTAAATTCATCAATTAGGCTACTAGACATTTCAAGCGACCTCATTTGAATCTCAGGCGACCCCACGGTTGGGAAACACTGTTTTAAAAGACGTCGGCCACGGACGGAGTGGGCGACATGCTGGGACGAGGATCTTTCGTTTTAACTGCTGCAGCCGTCTCTCCCTCTCTACTCAGCATGCTGTTCAGGGTGTTTGGTTTGATTCATTAAAAGGTGCGTTCCTACAGGAACGGTCCCGTCACTCAGCCTCTCAGTGGCCGTGTCTCCGCTGCAGACAGGCAGAGCCGTAGCTGGACAACTTTATCGCTGCACAGCGACCGCGCGCACCGTTGCACGTCGCTCCAAGAGCCCGGTGCGTACTGATCAATTAAATAGCTTAACTACTGAAAAGCTATTTGATGTAGAAAACAGCGACGCTACGACCACGCTACTGAGAAATGTAGTTAAGTTACTAACGCCGCTACTTGTAGTAACGTCGCTACTGCCCAACACTGGTGTGAGAGGATGCGGCCATCGTCCGACCGGGGGCGGCGGCGGCGGCGAATATCGCTACATTTTTTTTTTTTTTAAAGACGTTAGTTTAGGCGGCAGCTCTTTGTTGTTAACAGGAAAGAGCTGCGGGAAACCCTGCTGACCGAAAACGATTGAAAAACGTCATACGGCCGCGGCAGACTGGCTGTCCACCGCTGTCACACTGCGCGACGGGCGGACACTGTGTCTCTTGCACCGCGGATGAGAGCGGAGCGACTGGTTTATGGTCTGTCTGACTCCTCAGCGGGGGGTCAGACTCGGCTCATTTTGGTCAATGGGAAAGGGGCCAAATGCCGATTGTTAGCGGGTCGACCCGCGTCGACCTGCTAACAATCTATCTATCTATCTATCCATCTCTGCCGATCAGGTGTTGTTGTTGTTTCCACTTCAAAATAAAAGTCTTGTTTCATAAATTTACACATGTGAGCTTTTAATTTGAAGAAAAGAAATAAAATGTTGTGGCTCAGCCTCAGATGATCAATATTCCACCGGTCAGAGCTCGACTACCGCCGCTTCCTGTTTCAACGTCTTCAATAACAAACAACAACCAACAACAACAACAACAACGAGCTGAACCGACGACAACACACCATCTCTATGGCAACCGTCATCAATAAGGCTGTCTTTACACTGCATGGTTCAAGTGACCCAATTCCGATTTTTTTCTCTCAAGTGGCTCAGATCGGATCTGTAACATGAACGTGTAAATGGGACAAATGCGCATTGAATCAGATATTGTCAGATCAGATTCAGGCTCTGTTATATGTGGAAATAAATCAGATACAAATCAGATATCTGCCAATGCGACTGCAGTCTGAACAGACAGATCGGATCTTCCCTGGCAATGCGTGTCATACGTCATCAATGATAATATTAATTCACGTGCTCACGCGTGATTGACACGTGGGGCTGAGCTGGACTACCGTGGCTGTAATCACTGTCACAGGCGTTACAGTGTTTAATAAACTCGTCGTCCCTGTAAATGAGGGAAACCTCAGTGACCAACGAGTTAAAATAAAGGTTTAAATAAATTAAAAAAATAATTTTTGTGGTGTCCGCGCGTCTGTTTTTTTCCCCCTCACTAGTTCTTGTTTTCATATAGCCACTACAGTAACATTCATTTCTATGCGGATCGATACGAGGGCAAGCGAGGGAGCGCGAGATAAACACCAGATTTCAGGTTTTCCTACCGGCAAAAACTGAACCGAGCCGATAAGAAATCAAGAGAGGAAAAACAATGTATACAAATGTGTGAGGCTGTCCCCGTCCTCACGACGTGAGCGACGGAGGATCGAATGGTGGCACAACGTCACCGTCACCGTCGCTGTCTCATCTCACAGCAGCTCCGCTCCACGCAGCCACTTCACTGACTTTATTTTGTAACGTTCACTTTGTAAGTGACGTGTTGGATATGAACTCTGAACACCAGACTCACCTTCGTTTAAAAATATTCTTATATTATTACGTGACAATTTCCTGAAATCACTAGTTTATTTCCAGCGGGTTGTTTCATGCAGCACAGCAGGTGTAAATGCAGATTATCAGATATGAGTCACTTCTGATAGAACATGTAAATAGACCGTCAAAAAAATGGGATATAGGCAACAAATCGGAATTGGGCATCAAGACCTGCAGTGTAAAGACATCCTAACTGACCCAGGATCTGTTCTGCCCTCTAACAACAACGACGACTCTCTGGCGTCGGCGACACCTCGGAGCTGCCGAGGCGTCGACGATGATGATGATGAGGCGCCGTTACCGGGTCATGTGCTCAGGTTATCGGTCGCTCACGGCAACGCCTCCGCTCGTTTGGTTCAGTTCAAACCTCAGCGGGTGTGAGAGTGTGTGAGTGTGAGTGTGTGTGTGTTCACCTCTTATCAGGAACAGAGTCATGCTGAAGGCATCCAGTGTCCCAGAGCAACAAGTCAGAACACACACACACACACACACACACACACGGGGCTGTAGGGTGTGTGTGTGTGTGTGTGTGTGTGTGTGTGTCTGTGTGTTATGACAAAGACATGAACTGTGCCACATTTCACACATTTCACCACTTCACCATGTTCACACACTCACAATAGGAACCTGAATGAACACGTCCACACACCCTGATAACGTCTCACTCCCACTGATGATTAATCTATTTATACATGAATTTAATTAATTCATTAATTAACCCATCGTTTAGTCCGTGACTCAGTAAAATCCACATCAGGTTCATCTGATTCTTCAGTTATTAAACTACAGCTGCAATAATTCATCCATTAATCAAACAATAATCGGTTATTAAATTAATCTTCAACTATTCTGATAATCTAATAATCAGTTTGAGTAGTTTTTTTAATAAAAAAAAGTCCAGATTCTCTGATTTCAGCTTCTTCAATGTGAATATTTCTGGTTTCTTTGTTCCTTTATGACAATAAACTGAGTCTCTCTTTGGTTTGTGGACAAAACAAGACATTTGAGGACGATGTCGTCTGGTGGTTTGAGAAACACTGATTGATGTTTTTAACATTTTTCAACATTTTATTGACCAAACAACTAATCAATTAATCATTTAAATAATCATCGGATTAGTTGCAGCCCTCATGTACAGTCCTTGAGATGTCCTGCAGTATATTATTATAATTATTTATCATATAATAAACAGAGACTGTGACAGACTTTCTCTCTCAGGAAACTGAGTGTGTTTAGTAAATTACACTGAGATCAAACTGGAGTCAATTAAAGCTGAAAGTGTAATCATGTGCATATTTTGGCTTCCTGTGCAATTTTTCTTTTACTTTCTTGTCACTGTTACTCTAAAATGTATATTTTGTTAGTTTGTCTTGCAGAACCCAGGAAGAAGAGTAACTAATAAGTATCCAATAACAATATAACAAGTTCGTTCACTCAGGTAAATAATCTCAACACTAGTATATAAGTATAACACTTGTATTTTACTCTTATGCTGCTATGGACCTCTCTTTGAAATGTGTCTTTCATTAAATCTATCTATCTATCTATCTATCTATCTATCTATCTATCTATCTATCTATCTAGTATCTATCTATCTATCTATCTATCTATCTATCTATGTAGTATCTATCTATCTATCTATCTATCTATCTATCTATCTATCTATCTATCTATATAATACTTTGATCCATTACAGTCTGTCTGGTGTATTTTTACTTTATATTCTAATTTGACGCCTAAAAAAATCTTTAAACCAAGTTGAACCAATTTCATCTGTGACAGTATCATTATACACATTAATGTATAAGTAATAACCTCTGGTTATACAATATTCAACAACAACAGGGACCTGTTTTTATATTTATCAGACTTTCACTCTGGTAAAATAATCTCAACACTTTGTTCAGCTCAGACTCAACTTCCAGCTTCATGACAGTTTATATTCTTCTATTCATCTTCAGTTTAAAAACAGATTTACACAGACATTGTTTTTCTCTCTGATGTGAAGATAAACTGGTTCAACTCTCTATATTCAACTTTACGCATTTTAACTTCAGTGAAGAAACGTTGGAATTCTTCCTCTTCTTCTTCCAGTTAGCCTCCAGCTAACTCAGCTAGCGTGACAAACCAAAATGGCTGCGTGTGGACACTAAACTGGATTCACTTCTGCTTTAAACACACCGTCCATCCTCAATAAAAGTTATTATTATAATAATTTATCATAATAACAGCAACAAACGGATCAGACAAACGGGCAATGAAGCTAACCGCTAGCTCCAAGTCGAGCTAACAGCAACAACAACAACGAATCCCGTTATTCAATGACCTGTTAGCTTTAGCTTTAGCCGCTAGGTTATAAACACTGGGGTTTAGTGTGAACCAGGAGGGGGGGGTGAAGGGTGAGGGGGTGAATGTGTGTAACTTCACGGTAAAACGTCGTAAACAAACCATATTTTCGGTTTCGGTTGTTATTGTCAGGCCGATGAGCAGCACAGACAGCGCTAAGTTGGGCTAAGGCTAGGCTAGGCTAAGGCTAGGCTAAAAGGTACGCTTATTATTATGCTGCGTTCAAGACAACTCGGAAGTCGGGAAAAAAACGAGTTCAGAGTTGTAAAAAAAAATGAATTGAACTGCGTCGTTTAAGTTATTTGTTGGAAGTTTTAAGGCATAGTTTTGTGTATTATTGCAGTAGCCTATATGAAATACGTTTATATTAAGCTGTGATTGTTGTATTGGTGTGAAATTGTGGTCCTCGTATGTAGGCTCTGTGACGGAAATAACACGTTTAACTGTTATCAAGGCTATAACATTATATGTGCACTCATCTCCTCCAAAACAAACATAATTTACTGCTGCATTTATTTTTCGTATTCAGCTATGAGCCACAATAATATGCCAAACTTCCTTCAGGTATCCATATTTTTTTTCTTCCCGAGTTCCTGCAGCGTGAACGCAATGATGTCTGTCGGAAGTCTGGGAATTCCGAGCTCCGAGTTGTTTTGAACGCAGCATAACAGATAAACTAGGCTATGCTAAGGCTAGGCTAAGGCTAGGCTAGCTGTGCTAACTAACCTGGAGCTCGGCCCTCTCCACCTCCCAGTGCGCCCGCTCCATCTCGAACCGGGCCCACTCGTGCTGGATGTAGTGCAGGATGCCGGGGATGGTGTACTGCTGCTGCGGCCGGGGCAGCTCGTCCGGCTGGTGGGGCACCATGACTCCTCCTGCTGCTCCTCCTGCTCCTCCTGCTCCTACTCCTCCGATCGGCGGATTAGCGCTGCTGTTGCTCCCCGGCTGCTGCTGCTGCTGCTGCTGCTGTGCTCCTCCTCCTCCTCCGGGGAGCTCATCCATGTTTTTTTTTTTGTAATTTATTTATTTAATTTTTTTTTTTTTTTTTTTTTTTTTTTTTTAGAAAAGTAGAAGGAAAGTCCCAGGCAGCAGCGGTCCACTAAAGGCTTCCCGACCCCCACCTGGACCACCGCTGGTCTCCGCTCCGTGTGTCCGAGCTCCGGCTGGCGACGCTGCGCCGCGACGTGAGAGGCTGGCTGCCCGCCGAGGGTGCGCTGACGGCGGCTGGGAACGCGGCGCGGTGTCGGTGTATGGATCTAACCGGCCGCCATTACTGCTCTCGCGCTCCCCCCTTCTCCCTCTCTCTCTCCCTCTCTCTCTCCCTCAATCTGACGCGCGCGGGGGGGAGAGAGAACCAGGCCGCGCTGCATGACGGGACACATCATCATCCTCCCGATTTTTTTTCCCTGTCATCCAAATACATTATGTGGCATTCAAGTGAGAGGAAAAACGTAGGAAATC
Source organism: Trachurus japonicus (assembly GCF_045865225.1). Taxonomy (NCBI): domain Eukaryota; kingdom Metazoa; phylum Chordata; class Actinopteri; order Carangiformes; family Carangidae; genus Trachurus; species Trachurus japonicus. The sequence goes on along the minus strand of NC_140928.1, from coordinate 1,676,692 downwards.
GCAGTGTCAAGTGTCAAGTTCACAGTGACCAAAATCTAACAAATGGGGGGAAAAAGAAGAAAGAAACAGCACCGGATATAAATTTCGTTAAAATTAAAGGGACAACGAGGAGTTTTGGAAAAGCGAAGTGTTTTCACACTACATTTATGAGCCTCCGCACCGTGAAATTCTTTGACCGGCGCAAGACAGACTCATGTTTTCATTCATCAAGAATTAAAGTCAGAGGTTGGAAGACGATCACATACCGTCGTAGTTCCCACCATAAACGGAGATTCATACGGCGGCGTTATTCTCACGACTCGCCGCGAAACCGAAAGTAAAGAAACGCTGGTCGGCTCGCCCAGCATTTCCACCACCACTAATAATAACAAAATAACCATAGAGACAAAACCATAGATTTATCTAAAATGGACCATTAACAAGTGGTAACGGAGATTCATCCACATTAATATCAGACTTTTTTATAACCAAATAGAAACTCCTCGTTGTCCCTTTAAATTTAAAAAATGTCATTAAATATAAATGTTAAATACAAGAACAAGAAGACGATAGAATTTGTAATTTATGTGACATCCAAGAGGTGGAGAATGAAATTCATTGTGTGTTTCTACTGTCCTTTCTATGACTCTATAAGACAAAAAATGTTTAGCAAAGTAGATCCAAATAACGAATTTGTGTGGTTAGACGATGCTGAGAAGATAAAACATCTTTTTCAGTTGAATATATTTGCATTTTCTTTATTTCTTGAAAAGGCTTGGGCAACGAGACGAAGAGCGATAGTAATCTTAAATTGTTTCTTTATGTCACACCTGTGTGGCAGGTAACACCAACAGGAAGGACTGTCTATTCTTTTTTTTTGTATTTGTTATTAAATGTGTCTTGTAATCTCATATGGGATGGAACACAGTGGTGGCATGACACGAAAATAAAAAAAAACATTCTTTCAGTATAGATAGTTACACATTTACACAAGTAAATACATGTGTCAGTCATATAAAATAAGAACAAACCTCCAAAATGTGACCTATTAAAGGGACAGTTCAACATTTATTCAGCTCCTTCTCTCACCATAACCCCTATAGTCATAGCAGCAGGTTCATCACCTTTAATTATCGGTGCATGTTGTTTTGAAATGGGCGGGGCAGAGACGTGAGCTGCTCAGTGAACGGTCCAGGTCCCCTGTCCCTCATCAAACTCATCAAATACACAATCCAACAACTCCACAACGCTCTGGTGGACAAGTTGTGAGCTGCACATTCACCACGCTATGAGATAATCATGTAACATTATGAGACAGAGTTGTTTTAGAGGCAAATGCAGCCGGAACTACATTCCAGACACGGCTGCTGGGCGGAGGGATTTCAGAAGAGAAAGTAGTTCAGAGTATTTGCTTCATGTGTCATAATGTCAGTCAATGACTTACAGACACAGTGGACTTGTTTTTCCGACCTGTGAAGTCGTACCAGTTCGATCTGGTACGAGTTCACGGGTCAGAAGTTACGAGTGGCCGTTATAGTGACTTTCACCGGTAAAACAGGTCGGAAAAACACGAGTGGGTTGCCTGGAACGCTACAAAGTCGTAAGTTGTGACTTGAAGCTGTAATTTACGATTTCAAAAGCCTGCCTCGAACGCAGCATTATCGAAAACTACCAGATCGCTTACTTCTGCTTTAAATGAAATAACTAAAAACAAACCTCCAAAATGTGACCTGTGAAACCTGAGATTAACATGATACAGCACCACCAGACTCTTTAATACTGAAAAATAATAGAGTTGCACACCTGCACTTGTACATTACATAGCATTGTACAATTGTTCATCCTGCACTAACTGAATTACTGTAAATATGTTGTATATCTCCTTATACATAAGTAGCTATTAAGACGACACCCATTTTAAAATACTTTTATTTAATGACTTATTTTTATTTATTGCTACATTATCTGCTTTTACCTTATTTGTTTTTATCTCATCTTGCTTCATCTCTACGTCGTCTTGTATATGTATTTATATAGACTAGTTCTTGACTCCTCCTCCCCATGCTCTTAGTGTTTTCTTGACAACTTGTCTTTTTTTAATGCTATTTTATTCTTTTTCTGCATGTGTGTTGGGTGTCGTGTATGTGTTGACCACTGCAACACAGATAATTGCCCCTTTGGGGATAATAAAGACTGTTGGAACTTGAACTTGACTGTCTGATGTGCACTGGGAAAGCTACACATGAATTGCCCCTCGTGGGATAAATAAAGTTAACTGAACTGAGCTGAATTTATAATTTTATACAGATTTTGTTACTGTATCCTTAATATTATTGCGAAATTATTTGATTCTCCTAATTATCGTATCTGTATTTTTTCTATTTATTCTATTCTATTGGAGCTGCTGTGACACAATAATTTCCTGCAAAGGGTTAATAAAGTACTATTCTATTCGACGTTTCTTATTTCCTATTTGTTCGAGTATCCGTAAACGCACCACTCTAAGTCTCGACTGAGCATGCGCGAGAAATGCTAACAGCTCTAGTTAGCTTCCTCCTGTTGGAAAAAACAGACACTTCTCGTTTGTTTGACGTTTATTTTTTGACTTTAATTTGACTCATATTAAAGTTTGAGGGGCTGAAGCGGCGGGCGGGGCTGGTTCGGACCGGATTAGACCAGATTAGACCGGATTAGGTCATGACTGAACCCAGCGAACAGCCGTTAGCCTGCGGTTGTTTTTAGCCCGAGTGGTGATGGAGCTCGTTTAGCCGCCGGGTGAGTTTAGATTCAACGTTAATAATAATAACAATAACAGTGGAGAAACCGACAAAACGACACAGTTTCACGACAATAACCGACATTAAAACACCGTTTCTAACGGTTACAACGGCGCGTTTACATGTGTGGTGCTTTCAAGAGCAAATCGGACAATCAGAAATCCCAGTATAAAACGCAGTTTTTACATCAAGTGTTTGGTGTAAAACCAGAAAACAAGTCAGTTAATACAGATAAAAAATAAAATTCACAATAGAATAAAAGTTTCCATCGCAGGTGACAGAAGACTCAACATTCCCATATCTTTTTCCTCACTTGAACTCATCTCCAGTGCGCACAGATGTTAAATTTTTTTATTATGATGATTTTTTAACAATAAAATACAGTTTAAAGCTGACATGTCTGCAATAACAGACATTTATTATCATCATGTATCAACCTCACTTTTTACCAACAGGGCCATTTAAATCCATAATTACATCATATTTCACCTCTAACTGCTCCTGCTTTTAACTACACTTATGTATTCAAGTTATGCTTCTGTATGTTTGTTATGTCTGAATATTTATGTCTCAAATGTCTTGTCTTCTGTCTATATATGTTATGTGTTTCATCTCGGCTATATTGTAAATGAGGTTGCTCCTCAATGTATCTCAGAGTTTAAATAAAGGTTATGAAAGAATATATGAATGAATGAATGTATCAATCGATTTAATTGATTGATTGGTTGTTTGATTGGTTTCAGGCCGCGGGTTGGATCTCAGGATGATAAAGTTCGTGTTGATGGTGAACCGGCAGGGCCAGACCCGGCTGTCCCGGTACTACCAGCCCGTGGAGCTGAGCCGGAGAGCGGCGCTGGAGGCCGACGTGGTCCGCTGCTGCCTGAGCCGCAAGAAAGACCAGGTACTGGACCCTGAAGTAGCCTGAAGTAGCCTTTCACACGGCGAAGCTCAGATTTCCCACCGGCAGGCGCGGTCCTTAAACTGCTCACGTCTTGTTTCCTCAGTGCTCGTTCGTGGAGTATAAAGACTTCAGACTGGTTTACCGACAGTACGCGGCGCTCTACATCGTGGTGGGAGTGACCGACACAGAGGTAAACAACAACAATCAATTAATAATAATGATAATAATAATAATAATAATAGTAGTAGTTTTTTTATTCGATTTTTAACACAAAATTATTTACAGTTGAGCATCAATCAACCCTCCATAAAACCATCATTCGTTCAACTAGTTCATAAATAGATTGAAAAGGTGCAGGCTGAAGCTACCTAGTTTATAGATGCCTACTACCCTTTAATTCATTATTTCATTATATCCATTAGAGCTCTTCATGATTTCAGAGTCATAGAAAGAAACTAGAAAATTTCCTCTCGGGAAATTTTGAATGGGCCACGGGAGCTACTGCGGGTTGTGCCATCTCTGTCAACATGGGAATCAAACCCACGATCTTAAGGTCAAGACAGAGCTGATCAGACAGACACATGATCATCTTTCTATAAGCACTGATATGGAGGAGCTGTAACCACATTAGGTTACCTGTGTGTGTGTGTGTGTGTGTGTGTGTGTGTGTGTGTGTGTGTGTGTGTGTGTGTGTGTGTGACTGTAATCACATGAAGCTGGCTCTAGAGTCTGTGTGTGTGTGTGTGACTGACTTGTCACATAGTTAGTTAGTAGCTGCATCCTGTGTCAGTCTGATTTAGCTGTGTCTGTGTTTATAAACATTTAAACGAGCGCCAGGTGGATTGTTTATGAAGTTAACGAGCCCTGGCCTGAGGATCAAAGAGGTTACCACGGCGATAGGGGCCCCCGCAGGCTGAGACAGACAGAAACGTGGAGAAAAAGAGCCATTTTCTGCCTCTAAACCGGCCTCACAATTAGGCTTAGCATGACAAAACGGTAACTCCTATCAGAACAAAACACAGATCAACGTTGCTCTAAGGACTTACTGAAAATTTCGGTACGATTTGGTGTTTCTACAGTAAATATTTTGGCGACGCTGGCAGTTTTAAAACATCAGGCCGTTCTGCTCCTCTCAGAAAATATTTGTATTGGACTCAATGAGGAGCAGGGACAGACGTGGCCGCACTCAGAGGCTGATTCTGTAAGTTCTGTAAGTCTCTCTGATATTTTGAGCACATGACATGAGAGATAACAAGTTTGTCTTACAAATTCTGAAAAAATTATGTCTGTAGAGTGTAAATTGTGGCCGTGCTGACAGTTTATCCAGAAAAAATACTGAATGTTTCTTCACTCTCTCCCACTCTAACCGATGATGTCACGCACTCTGACACGAACATTCTATGCAATACACACCCATTATAATCTCATAATTTCTCCAAAAATGATCATGGTCATTGATCAGGGATTGATCAAAAACTATATGACCTATCAAAACGTGGAGTAATGCGACAATACACAAGACTTGTGTCTACTGTTTAAAGTTTAAATGGAGTCTCTAGGTGAAAGTATGCCTGAGCAGTAGACGTTTGTTAAACTCCAATGATTGGTCTTTTTCGCTCTTTTTTTTCCGCCCGTCCCATTGACTTACATGCAAAAATTTTGCGCAGTTTTTCGCGACTTGCGTCGCGAAAAATTCGTACACTGTTGAGAAACGTAATAGCACACCGATCCCGATCAAGCCGCACGTTCTGATATATAATATGTCCTGCAACTCTTCGAGTTGCAGGACTAGTAGCGAACCGAAAGTCGGCCGGAAGTGGAAAAATAACTAGAAAAAGCATTTCCAAGAATGGAAATGGTGTGACTGCTGATAGCAACTGAACGCTGTTGCAGAATTAGCAAATAGTGCAAGCAGTGATCACCATACAAATGTTTGACCAAGGTCGGAATTGAACCCACAACCTCATGGTCATTAGACTTCCACTCTGCCTCTAGGCCACGGTGCACACACAGTTGCAGAGACTGTTGTCTGTTAATGATCTGCACACTGTCAACATCAAGAAAGCTTGAGAGTCAAGCTTGAATGACTTAGAATGAAAATTTCTGTGAATTTCAGGCTGAGAGCAGCAGTTTCAACATGAAGCAAGTTATCAGAAGTCAACAGAGGACAACTGGGAAAATAATTCACTATAATTGTTGTTGAGGCAAGAATTGAACCAGCAACCTTCAGGTCTCCAGACCAGCAAGCTAACCACTAGGCTACAGACAGAGACAGTATGTGAGAGGTAAAGAAAACCTTTGATAAGAGGATCACTGGCTTCTGCTTAAAAAAAAAAGTAAGGAATCGAACCCATGACCTCATGATCAATAAACCTTTACTCTGCCACTTCGCCACAGAGAGCACAGACATAAGCATGTTTCAGACAGAGTTGTGGAGAATTCTCAGCATTGGGCTGAATGAGAGCAGAGAGCTCCCTGGCTGCATTTAAAAAATATTTTAAATTATTATCTAAGTCTCTTTGCATTTTTGACCAGAATTTTAGCCAGAAGACAAGTGTGGCTACAAAACTGGAGAAAATAATTTGTCTAGAGTTTAATTTGCAGAAAAAGTTAAATATTTTAAAAAGTATAAATAGTTAAAAAGAGAAAAGTAACGCCGATAAAGTTGAAAAAAAGCTGCACGTTTTGATATATGAATTGTTGAAATAGCACAACACCTAACACACTAACCATACGGCCACAGAGAACCTGAGTTACAATGAGCTTTATACTATGAGGAATCAAAGACTGTCCAATGACAGCTGAATAATTGGAATCAAAAGTCAAGCAATGATGTGAAATGACTGAGGCAGGAATCGAACCCATGACCATATGATCACTAAACCTTTACTCTGCCACTCGGCTACAGAGAGCACACTGCTTTCAAGACTGTTGTCATTCATTGTAATGTGATGATGTGCTGCAAACTGGTACGAGTAATCAAGGAGATAACAAACACCTGTAACCAATTGAAGGCGGGGGAGGAGAGCAGAATTCAACATAACATAACAAGAGTTCTTCCCTTGGATTCGAACCAGTGACCTTAGGGTTGGCAGGCAGTTACCCTAACCCCTACACTACAGAGGAGTTGTCAAGAAGAGAGGTTGAGACTTTGATGAATGTGAGATTTTTCAATGATGCTTAAAACAAAAATAAATTAATATAAATTAGCCACACCAAGTAAGAAGAGGACTTTTTTGTGACCTGTGACTATTTTTTGGTGAATTAAAATGAATTAAAAAGCACTTAACAGCAAGTTACAAAGTTGAGCTCCTTCTCCTGCTGATGTGAAAAAAATGCATTGAGCTTAATGAGAGCAGAGAGCTCCCTGGCTGCATTTAAAAAATATTTAAAATTATTATCTAAGTCTCTTTGCATTTTTGACCAGAATTTTAGCCAGAAGACAAGTGTGGCTACAAAACTGGAGAAAATAATTTGTCTAGAGTTTAATTTGTGGCCGTGCTGACAGTTTAGCCAGAAAAACTCTAGAATGTTTTTTTGCCTCTCTCCACTCTGACACCACTCTGGCTCTGCTCGTTAGACGCAATACACACACATTATAAAGCTGAAAAAAATCAGAAAAAGTTAAATATTTGAAAAAGTTTAAATAGTTAAAAAGAGAAAAGTAATGCCGATAAAGTTCAAAAGAAGCTGCACGTTTTGATATATGAATTGTTGAAATAGCACAAAGTATGAAGGACTAGAAGAAGACCGTAAAAAGGCGGAAGAAAATGGCCAAACAGAAGAACAATAGTGTGACTGCTTCAGCAGTCACACTAATAATAATAAAAACTAGAAAAAGCATTTCCAAGAATGGAAATGGTGTGACTGCTGATAGCAACTGAACGCTGTTGCAGAATTAGCAAATAGTGCAAGCAGTGATCACCATACAAATGTTTGACCAAGGTCGGAATTGAACCCACAACCTCATGGTCATTAGACTTCCACTCTGCCTCTAGGCCACGGTGCACACACAGTTGCAGAGACTGTTGTCTGTTAATGATCTGCACACTGTCAACATCAAGAAAGCTTGAGAGTCAAGCTTGAATGACTTAGAATGAAAATTTCTGTGAATTTCAGGCTGAGAGCAGCAGTTTCAACATGAAGCAAGTTATCAGAAGTCAACAGAGGACAACTGGGAAAATAATTCACTATAATTGTTGTTGAGGCAAGAATTGAACCAGCAACCTTCAGGTCTCCAGACCAGCAAGCTAACCACTAGGCTACAGACAGAGACAGTATGTGAGGGGTAAAGAAAACCTTTGATAAGAGGATCACTGGCTTCTGCTTAAAAAAAAAAGTAAGGAATCGAACCCATGACCTCATGATCAATAAACCTTTACTCTGCCACTTCGCCACAGAGAGCACAGACATAAGCATGTTTCAGACAGAGTTGTGGAGAATTCTCAGCATTGGGCTGAATGAGAGCAGAGAGCTCCCTGGCTACATTTAAAAAATATTTAAAATTATTATCTAAGTCTCTTTGCATTTTTGACCAGAATTTTAGCCAGAAGACAAGTGTGGCTACAAAACTGGAGAAAATAATTTGTCTAGAGTTTAATTTGCAGAAAAAGTTAAATATTTTAAAAAGTATAAATAGTTAAAAAGAGAAAAGTAACGCCGATAAAGTTCAAAAAAAAGCTGCACGTTTTGATATATGAATTGTTGAAATAGCACAACACCTAACACACTAACCATATGGCCACAGAGAACCTGAGTTACAATGAGCTTTATACTATGAGGAATCAAAGACTGTCCAATGACAGCTGAATAATTGGAATCAAAAGTCAAGCAATGATGTGTAATGACTGAGGCAGGAATCGAACCCGTGACCATATGATCACTAAACCTTTACTCTGCCACTCGGCTACAGAGAGCACACTGCTTTCAAGACTGTTGTCATTCATTGTAATGTGATGATGTGCTGCAAACTGGTACGAGTAATCAAGGAGATAACAAACACCTGTAACCAATTGAAGGCGGGGGAGGAGAGCAGAATTCAACATAACATAACAAGAATTCTTCCCTTGGATTCGAACCAGTGACCTTAGGGTTGGCAGGCAGTTACCCTACCCCTACACTACAGAGGAGTTATCAAGAAGAGAGGTTGAGACTTTGATGAATGTGAGATTTTTCAATGATGCTTAAAACAAAAATAAATTAATATAAATTAGCCACACCAAGTGAGAAGAGGACTTTTTTGTGACCTGTGACTATTTTTTGGTGAATTCAAATGAATTAAAAAGCACTTAACAGCAAGTTACAAAGTTGAGCTCCTTCTCCTGCTGATGTGAAAAAAATGCATTGAGCTTAATGAGAGCAGAGAGCTCCCTGGCTGCATTTAAAAAATATTTAAAATTATTATCTAAGTCTCTTTGCATTTTTGACCAGAATTTTAGCCAGAAGACAAGTGTGGCTACAAAACTGGAGAAAATAATTTGTCTAGAGTTTAATTTGTGGCCGTGCTGACAGTTTAGCCAGAAAAACTCTAGAATGTTTTTTTGCCTCTCTCCACTCTGACACCACTCTGGCTCTGCTCGTTAGACGCAATACACACACATTATAAAGCTGAAAAAAATCAGAAAAAGTTAAATATTTGAAAAAGTATAAATAGTTAAAAAGAGAAAAGTAATGCCGATAAAGTTCAAAAGAAGCTGCACGTTTTGATATATGAATTGTTGAAATAGCACAAAGTATGAAGGACTAGAAGAAGACCGTAAAAAGGCGGAAGAAAATGGCCAAACAGAAGAACAATAGTGTGACTGCTTCAGCAGTCACACTAACTAGGAAAAAATCCACACAATAACAGTAGTGCCCGGGCTTCGCCCGGGCACTGGTCCCTGCAGCTATTTCATAGCTGTTGGGACCAGTGCCCGGTGCGATTGCCCGTGGCCCTAACAAGTAGCCTATCCAATAATTAACAAATGTAGCCAAAAATAGAATAAATAGATAATTAAACAGTATTACAGTTGCAATCAGAGTCATAGAAAGAAATAATTATCCAATAATTAACAAGTGTAGCCAAATAAATAAAAGAAATAAATAATTTAACAGCATTACAGTTGCAATCAACACCCAATTAATCAATCCTGTTTATAGCTTTCTATCATACTATGTTTTAATCTATTTTTAAATTGTGTTATGTTTTTGCTTTGTTTGAGATCCTCTGACAAGATATTCCACAGTTTTACTCCGCCACAGAAATACACAGGCTTTTTAATGTAGTAGCTATTCTTGGTTGTTTTGAGGTAAGTTTCCCTCTTAGCTCATATCTCTCCATCTCTTTCCTTGAACATGTTTTGAATATTATTAGGGAGTAAATTATTCTTGGCTTTATATTTTATCTGTGCAGTTTTAATTTTTACTAGGCAAGGCAAGGCAAGGCAATTTTATTTGTATAGCCCGTTTTTACAAACAGTTTGTCTCAAAGGGCTTTACATGGCATCGTAACAACATCCTCTGTCCTTAGACCCTCACATCCACTGAGGAAAAACTCCATGGAAAACCCTTTTAACAGGGAACTAAGTTACTAAGTCAGCAAACTTTAATACTCTCTTATATGATAAACAGATTATTGGTGTGGTGGTTGGTTCCTGCATGATTTACTATCCTAATAATAATGATAATAATAATAATTAATATTATTATTATCATTATTATTATACACTAATAATAAAGTGTGTGTTTGTGCGTCACAGAACGAACTCTCCATCTACGAGCTGGTTCACAACTTCGTGGAGGTTCTGGATAAATACTTCAGCCGAGTGGTGAGTTCTCTGAACGCATCACCAACATCACCTGTCTGTTCTTTTGTTTCTTTTGTTTCTTTTCTCCAATGAAAATCTCTATTAAACATTTGGACATTCAGCATGAGTCATATCAGTACAAATATTACACTGAGTAATAATAATGAGTATGGCTCTTTTCCAATGTAATTATATTATCTCTGTTTCTCCTGTAATATTTTACTGGAATAGTTGTGTAAATAACTTATGTTGGGAAAAAATCTGGTCTCTTCCTCAAATTTGGTGAAAGAAGTGACATTTAAAATCATTCATCGAAATTTGCCAAAGTAAAACCCCTTTTTTGTGTTTTCATGAAAGAACTGGAGTTGTATTTCAAGTTAATATCCTCTGCTAATAACAAGAAAGCTATCAAAACAAAATTAAAATATAAAAATAAAATAAGGCATCACATATTCTTCTTAAAGTGCAGCAGTGTGTGTTCACCGTTCTTGTTGTTGAACAGTCTGATAATCACTTGTGTTGTTTTGTTTCCCAACAGAGTGAACTGGACGTATCCTTGACTCTCATTGGTTGATTGATATTTATTGCAAATATATTGATCACTGATCACCAGAAAAACTAATCCATGTTTTCTCTTTTCTAAAACATTTTATGTGCTTTATTACATTTTCAATTCTCAAATCTAATTTGACGATTAAGTGAATATTTTTAGTCTCTAACGATGTTTTATAAAAGTGAATCCTCAGATGCTGTTTCTTTGGAAGCCCTGAGCGGCCAAACTGTCCCTCATGTTAATAATGACATCATTACTTCCCCTCTGCATGATGTCAGAGTTAGTGCCATTGTTACAATCATTGATGGCGTCTCCATGGAAACAGGATGATGATTGACAGAGGCCAATCACAGTAAATCAGCGCCACCTAGAGAGTTGTGATGGAAATCTTCAGTCACTTCTCTAACTATTGACGTTGTTAGTTTTGTCGCTCGGAGGCTTCCGTAGGTTAACGGCCTTGTGGGCGGAGCCACACACACACACGGAGCGTTGGTTGGTTGGTTTCCTTGACGACCGACGTCAGATCATGTTCAACCTGGACCGAGTCCACATCATCCTGGACGAGATGATCCAGAACGGACACATCGTGGAGACGAACAAGAGCCGCGTGCTGGCGCCGCTCACCGCCCTCGACAAGATGGCCGACGGCTGAGGAGGAAACGGCGGGAAACGACGTCACAGACTTTACTCTCACTGAACTGCTGGGGAATCAAACCTGCGATCCTGCCGTGACACAGTCTGGATTTAAAAGATGTTCATGTTCTATTGCCAATAAATCGATCAGCTGCTCCAATAAAAAGTCTATCCACTCGTTTTTATTCGCCTTATAAAGGGATAGTTCAACATTTTGGCAAATTGGCCCATTGCCATAATCCCTATAGTCGTAGCAGTAGGTTCGTTACCTTTAATTGTCGGTGCAAGCTGTTTTTAGAACGGCGGAGCAGAGCCGTGAGCTGCTCAGAGCTACGCTACACTACGGAGGCTCATTATGGGATTTCTTGGTTTCCCTCATCAAACTCATCAAATACACAATCCAACAACTCCACAACGCTCTGGTGGACAAGTTGTGAGCTGCACATTCACCACGCTATGAGATAATAATGGATAAAAAAACATACTCTGAAAGACAGAAAAAAATATTAATTATACGACGGAGTATTAAGGCCACATTGACAAATTAAAAAAAATCACAAACTTCAAGAATGAAGTCGTAAATTTACGACTTTATTCTCGTACTATTATAACTTTTTTCTCGTAAGAAATGTACGACTTTATTCTTCTAATGATATGACTTTTTTTTCGTAGGAAATGTACGACTTTATTCTCATAAATGTACAACTTTATTCTCGTAATGTTATGACTTTTTTCTTGTAGGAAATGTACAACTTTATTCTCGTAAATTTACGACTTTGTTCTAGTAAATTTATGACTTCATTCTTGAAGAAAAAAAAAATTACTCCAAAAAACAAAATTTTATTTACTCTGAAAAACTGAACTTTTTTTCTCAACGTAGCCCAAAAACTGAAAAAAAAAAAAAAAAATTAAAACTTTATTTACTCTGAAAAACAGAGATGCACTTGTACTAATTATTTGCATAAATATTTTTATCGATCTTTATATAATTAGATCGACGAGTGGATGGAAACACGGTGACGTCATAAGCCCCGCCCCCTCCCACCTCACTTTTAAGCCCCGCCCCCTCCCACCTCACTTTTAAGCCCCGCCCCCTCCCACCTCCTCCTCCACAAATCACAGGACTCGGTCTTTTTTTACTTCATACTTTGCAAACATTTTAATGATTATTTTTTTTGGAGCATACACATTTGAAAATATCTGTTTACCTCAAACTGCAACTTGAGTTAAATAAATGTTTATAATATACAAAGAAAATACAAGGAGAGCAGAGCTTCTTCGTCGTCTTCTTCTGTTTCTGTTTCTCTTTCCGTCGTCACTCCACCAGTGTTTCTGTCTCTACAGCTTCATCGTCAAAGAAAAAAAAAAATTACATTTCTCGTAGGAAATGTACGACTTTATTCTCATAAATTTACGACTTTATTCTCGTAATGTTATGACTATTATACATTTACGACTTTATTCTCGTAATGTTATGACTTTATTCTCGTTAATTTACGACTTTATTCTCGTAAATTTACGACTTTATCCTCGTAGGAAATGTACAACTTTATTCTCGTAAATTTACGACTTTATTATCGTAAATTTACGACTTTATTCTCGTAATGTTATGGCTTTTTTCTCGTTATGACTTTATTCTCATAACTTTATGACTTTTTTCTGGTAGGAAATGTACAACTTTATTCTCATAAATTTACGACTTTATTCTCGTAATGTTATGACTTTTCTCGTAGGAAATGTACGACTTTATTCTCGTAATGTTACGACTTTATTCTCGTAATGTTATGACTTTTTCTCGTAAATTTCGACTTTATTCTTGTAATGTTATAGCTTTTTTTCGTTATGACTTTCTTGTAAATTACGACTTTATCGTAAATTTACGACTTTATTCTCGTAATGTTATGACTTTTTTCTCGTAGGAAATGTACAACTTTATTTTCGAGAATTTACAACTTTATTCTCGTAAATTTACAACTTTATTCTCTAAGTCTGTGTTTTTTTTTCTCAACGTGGCCCTAATACTCGTATAATTACTCGAAAAAACTGAAAAAAAAAAAAAAATTACTCCAAAAAACCAAAACTTTATTTACCCCCAAAAACGAAAAAAAAATGCGTAAAAAAAAAAGTTTTGTAGTGAAGTGATGCAATACAATTAGAAATGCACTTGTACCAATTATTCGCATTAATATTTAAGCCCCGCCCCCTCCCACCTCCTCCACAAATCACAGGACTCGGTCTTTTTTTAACATTTTAATGATTATTTTTTTTGGAGCATACACATTTGAAAATATCTGTTTACCTCAAACTGCAACTTGAGTTAAATAAATGTTTATAATATACAAAGAAAATACAAGGAGAGCAGAGCTTCTTCGTCTTCTTCTGTTTCTGTTTCTCTTTCCGTCGTCACTCCACCAGTGTTTCTGTCTCTACAGCTTCATCGTCAAAGAAAAAAAAAATTACATTTCTCGTAGGAAATGTACGACTTTATTCTCATAAATTTACGACTTTATTCTCGTAATGTTATGACTTTATTCTCGTTAATTTACAACTTTATTCTCGCAGGAAATGTAGGACTTTATTCTCGTAGGAAATGTACAACTTTATTCTCGTGAATTTACGACTTTATTCTCGTAATGTTATGACTTTTTTCTTGTAGGAAATGTACAACTTTATTCTCGTAAATTTACGACTTTATTCTCGTAATGTTATGACTATTATACATTTACAACTTTATTCTCGTAATGTTATGACTTTTCTCGTAGGAAATGTATGGCTATCATACATTTACGACTTTATTCTCATAATGTCATGACTTTTTTTCTCGTAAATTACGACTTTATTCTCGTAATGTTATGGCTTTTTTCTCGTAAATTACAACTTTATCGTAAATTTACAACTTTATTCTCGTAATGTTATGACTTTTCTCGTAGGAAATGTACAACTTTATTTTCGTAAATTACGACTTTATTCTCGTAATGTTATGGCTTTTTTCTCGTAAATTACAACTTTATCATAAATTTACAACTTTATTCTCGTAATGTTATGACTTTTCTCGTAGGAAATGTACGACTTATTCTCGTAAATTTATGACTTTATTCTCTAAGTCTGTTTTTTTTCTCAACGTTGCCCAAAAACTGGAAAAAAAAAAAAGACTCCAAAAAAACAAAACTTTATTTACTCTGAAAAACAGAAATGCACTTGTACTAATTATTCGCATTAATATTTTTATCGATCTTTATATAATTAGATTCGAGTGGATGGAAACACGGTGACGTCATAAGCCCCGCCCCCTCCCACCTCACTTTTAAGCCCCGCCCCCTCCCACCTCACTTTTAAGCCCCGCCCCCTCCCACCACCTCCTCCACAAATCACAGGACTCGGTCTTTTTTTACTTCATACTTTGCAAACATTTTAATGATTATTTTTTTTGGAGCATACACATTTGAAAATATCTGTTTACCTCAAACTGCAACTTGAGTTAAATAAATGTTTATAATATACAAAGAAAATACAAGGAGAGCAGAGCTTCTTCGTCGTCTTCTTCTGTTTCTGTTTCTCTTTCCGTCGTCACTCCACCAGTGTTTCTGTCTCTACAGCTTCATCGTCAAAGAAAAAAAAAATTACATTTCTCGTAGGAAATGTACGACTTTATTCTCATAAATTTACGACTTTATTCTCGTTAATTTACGACTTTATTCTCGTAAATACGACTTTATCCTTGTAGGAAATGTACAACTTTATTCTCGTTAATCTACGACTTTATTCTCGTAATGTTAGGACTTTTTTCTTGTAGGAAATGTACAACTTTATTCTCGTAATGTTATGACTTTTTTTCTCGTAAATTTCGACTTTATTCTTGTAATGTTATAGCTTTTTCTCGTTATGACTTTCTTGTAAATTACGACTTTATTCTCGTAAATTTACGACTTTATCCTTGTAGGAAATGTACAACTTTATTCTCGTAAATTTACGACTTTATTCTCGTAATGTTAGGACTTTTTTGTTGTAGGAAATGTACAACTTTATTCTCGTAAATTTACGACTTTATTCTCGTAATGTTATGACTTTTTTTTCTCGTAAATTCCGACTTTATTCTCGTAATATATCTTTTTCTCGTTATGACTTTCTTGTAAATTACAACTTTATCGTAAATTTACGACTTTATTCTCGTAATGTTATGACCTTTCTCGTAGGAAATGTACGACTTTATTTTCGAGAATTTACAACTTTATTCTCGTAAATTTACAACTTTATTCTCTAAGTCTGTGTTTTTTTTTCTCAACTTGGCCCTAATACTCGTATAATTACTCGAAAAAACTGAAAAAAAAAAAAAATTACTCCAAAAAAACCAAAACTTTATTTACCCCCAAAAACGGAAAAAAAAAGCGTAAAAAAAAAAAAGTTTTGTAGTGAAGTGATGCAATACAATTAGAAATGCACTTGTACCAATTATTCGCATTAATATTTAAGCCCCGCCCCCTCCCACCTCCTCCACAAATCACAGGACTCGGTCTTTTTTTACTTCATACTTTGCAAACATTTTAATGATTATTTTTTTTGGAGCATACACATTTGAAAATATCTGTTTACCTCAAACTGCAACTTGAGTTAAATAAATGTTTATAATATACAAAGAAAATACAAGGAGAGCAGAGCTTCTTCGTCTTCTTCTGTTTCTGTTTCTCTTTCCGTCGTCACTCCACCAGTGTTTCTGTCTCTACAGCTTCATCGTCAAAGAAAAAAAAAGAAAAAAAAGAAAGAAAGAAAAAAAAAGAAAAAAGAAAAACACCAAATGCAAAAATCTTGAACCAACAGGTCGTCGGCAAAAACAGCCCGAAAAAACTGTCGCACACACGCAAACACACGGAAACGGAAAAGCAATAAAACAAAAAATAAAATAAAAACAAAACAAAGAGGAGCAGGAGGAGGAAGAGGAGGAGAAGGAGGAGGAGGAACTGAAAACAGAAGCTACAAGTCAAACCAGACAGGAGGAGAAAGGAGGAGAAGGAGGAGGAGGAAGGAGGAGCATCAACACACACACTCTCACGCAGCAGCCAGGTGAGGGAGGAGGAGGAGGAGGAGGAGGTGACAGATGATGAAGATGAAGGAGGGAGGGAGGGAGGGAGGAGGTGTTAAATACGTGAGCAGCTTCTCCTCCTCCTCCTCCTCCTCCTGCTGCTCCTCCTGCAGCGGCGGTCAGTCTCTCGGCTGGTTCTGATTGGCTGGCTGACGGACAGAGGAGACTAGAGGAGGAGCATGCTCAGTGCGGCGGCGGAGGAGGAGGAGCAGGAGGAGGAGGAGGAGCAGGAGGAGCAGGAGGAGCAGGTCAGTTGAGGTGGAAGCCCTTCTCCATGGTGGCGGCGAGGAGGCGCTCCCTCATGATGTCCTCGGAGGAATATTCAGGAAGCTTCAGGTAGTGAACACAGGTGTTGACCGACGGGTAGCTGGAGTCGGTGGCGTCCACCTGAGGAGGAGAGGAGGAGAGGAGAGGAGGAGATACTGTTAGAGCAGGAGGTACAGATACCTGGAGGGGAGGAAGAGGAAGGAGGATGAGGAAGAAGAAAGAGGGAGGAGGAAGAGGAAAAAGGAGAAAGAAGGAGGAGGAGGAAAAAGAAGAAAAGGAGGGGGAAGAAGAGAAGATGGAAGAGAAGGAGGAGGAGAAGGAAGAGAGAGGAAGAGAAGGAGAAGAAAGAATAGAAGGAGGAGGTGGAGGAGAAGGAGGGAGAAGAGGAAGAAGAGAAGGAGAGGAAGAAGAGGAGGAGGAGAAGGAAGAGGAAAAGGGAGAAAGAGGAAGGAGGAGGAAGAAGAGGAGGAAGAGTAAAAAGGAGAAAGAGGAGAAGGAGAAAGAGGAGGAAAGAGGAGGAGGAGAAGGAAGAGGAAAAAGGAGAAAGAGGAAGGAGGAGGAGGAAAGGGGAGGAAGAAGAGGAGAATGAAGAGGAAAAGGAGAAAAGAGGGAGGAGGAGAAAGAGGAAGAATAGAAGAATAAAGAGAAGGAGGAGGTGGAGGAGAAAGAGGAAGAGAAGACAGAAGAGGAGGAGAGAGGAAGAATAGAAGGAGGAAGAGGAGTAGTAGTACTAACAGTAGTAACCATAGATATAAACACGTAGATGCTGCATTCAGGCGCGTCAACACGGCGGCCATCTTGGGCAGGGCCTTCTGACCATAGACATATAGAATCGTCTGACCCTGTAGAACAAACTTCAGTGTATGTATGCATGTGGGTGTGTGTCTGAGTATGTGTAAGTGCATGTTTAATATGTATATAAAAATTATCAATCTACTGTATGTTGTATCATAAATATCTGTCTGACATCTTTAATAAACCAAACGGCTTGAAAACTGAATATTGAATGAATGTTCAGTGAGTTCTGGTGATTCTAGACCTCTAATGCAGGAAGTAACACGGCTTCCCCCTCACCAAGATGGCCGCCGCGTTGACGCATCGTTCCAATGGACAGCAGCGTCAGAGGTGGCTTCTACGTGTTTATATCTATGGTTACCTTCCTGACGATGTGAGGCAGAGAGGAGGAGGAGGAGGAGTACTAGCAGTAGTACTAGTATATAGTAGTAGTATATAGTATACAGTAGTAGTATAATTACCTTCCTGACGATAGTGAGTCGGGGGTGCAGGTTGGCGAGGCCGCCGGGCGGCAGCGTGGAGCAGCCGGTGGTGAACTGGAGAAACGCTTTCCTCTCGTCCGACGACATCCCACACAGAACTCTGACGAACCGCAGGAAGCCGGCGCTGAGGGGGCGGAGCCAAGAGTTAAAGGGGGCGGGGCCAAGTGTGTGTTATTGTGTGTTACTGTGTGTGTGTGTGTCATGTTCTGTGTGAACTTTGCCTGTATTTGTGTTCTTTTTCTCCGCCCATTGACATTTAAAAGTAACTCATTACCTTGAGTTTAATTCAAGCTTTTATTTTGAAAGGTGGTTTTGGTCACATGACAGTGTGCAGAGTATGAGCTTCTGCTTGTAGCTCCAGCTGTTATCTTTTTCCTCCTGCTGCTTGTGTCTACGAAATTATCGCTTGTGAGTATTGTTCACAATTTTTAGTTAATTATGTCATTACACAGATTCCAGTAGTGCATTGTAAATATTGAAATATTATATAAATGTTTATTTTATTCACATGTAAATCGTGCTAATGCTAAGCTAACAACTAGCCTACAGCTATTTGCATTGTCATTCCTGTGGATGTGTTATGTTGGTTTAGTAACAATACAGTAATTGTTATTTTTCTGTATCATTTCAGTTTTACAAAAAATGTTTCCAGACCTCAGTAAAGGCCCTTCAACTTCAACTTCATTCCTGCCTCTGAGTTTCTCTTGGAGCTTGTTCGCTATCGGTCAATTTGTGTGTAGTCACACACTGAGGACAGAATACTGTGTGTGTGTGTGTGTGTGTGTGTGTGTGTGTGTGTGTACCTGTCTCGGGTGTAGCCCAGCTTTGGCTCGGTGTAGTTGATGATGTCATCGGCCGTCCAGGAAGGTGATTGGTTCCCACAGAGGATCATCTGCACCTCCTTGTGACTGAAGGAGCTCAGCTTCTCCATCGGGAAGACGCGGTTAAAGCCCTCTGGAAGGGGGGGGGGGGGGAGGAGGAGAGGAGGGGTTAACTGATGTATTACTGTGTGTGTGGAGGAGGAGGAGGAGGAGGAGGAGGAGGAAGGAAAAGGAGGAGGGAGGAGGAAGAGAAAAGAGGAAGAGGAGGAGGAAGAGGGAGAGGAGGAGGAGGTAGAAAAGGTGGAGTAGGTGGAAGAGAAAGAGGAAAAGGAGGAAGAGGAGGAGGGAGGAAGACAAGCAGGAGGAGGAGAAGGGAAGAGGGAGAGCAGAAGGTGGAGGAAGAAAAGGGGGAGTAGGAGGAAGAGGAAAAGGAGGAGAAAGAGGAGAAGGAGGGAGGAAAGAAGTGGGAGAAGAGGGGGGAAGGAAGAGGAGGAGGGAGGAGGAAGACAAGAGAGGAAGACAAGTAGGAGGAGAAGGGAAGAGGGAGAGCAGAGGGGGGGGAGGAAGAAAAGGGAGAGTAGGAGGAAGGAGGAAGAGAAAGAGGAAAAGGAGGAGGAAGAGGAGGAGGGAGGACGAAGAGAAGGGAGAAAAAGGAGGAGGGAGGAGGAAGGAAGTGGGAGTAGAGGGGAAGAGGGAGAGGAGGAAGAAAAAGGGGAGCAGGAGGAAGGTGGAAGAGAAGGAGAAGGAAGGTGTGTGTGTGTGTGTGTGTGTTACCTCTGAGTGTGTGTCTCTCTGTGTGTCTGTCCCTGTGTGTGTGTGTGTGTGTGTGTGTGTTACCTCAGTGTGTGTGTCTGTCCCTGTGTGTGTGTGTGTGTGTGTGTGTGTGTCCCTGTGTGTGTGTGTGTGTGTGTCTGTGTGTGTTACCTCTGAAAGCCTCCATCTGCTTCTGAATCCCCGTGTGCATACAGAAGTCGAACATCAGCTCCACGTACTCCTCGGCGTTCTCCATGGTAACCATCTCGTCGTCGCCGTTGGTCTTCAGGTCGACGGCCGAGAAGCCGTGGACTTTAGACGACGGACAGAACTGGAAGTTCAACCTGCAGGGGGACAGTGAAGGCACCACGAGGAGGTTAGACTACAGCTCCCATGATGCACTGCTCCATCAACTACACTAGACTACAGCTCCCATGATGCACTGCTGCTCCATCAACCACACATTCATTATTATCTGTCATTAAGTGTCTTAACTCTGGTTTGTACCAACTTTTGTCTCGCGCCTTAAACGCATCATTACCAGTTTCATGACCAGATTTTAATGAGTATGGACACTTAGTAAGGTGGGGGAGGGGGGGGAGGAAGGAAAGAGGAAGAGGAAGGATTTGGAAGAAGAGAGGGCAAGGAGGAGGTAGGGGGATGGAGAGGAGAAAGAAAAGAAAAGGAGGAAGAGAACGATGAGGAGAAGGAGGAGGAGAAAGAGGAGGAAAAAGAGGGAAGAGGAAGAAAAAAAAGGAGGAGGAGGAGGAGGAAAATGAAGCAAGAAGAAGAGAAGGAGGAAGGAAAAGGAGGAGGAAGAGGAGGAGGAAAAAGAGGGAGGAGGAAAAGGAAGGAAGAGGAAGAGAAGGAGGAGGAAGAAAAAGGAGGAGAAAGAGGAAGAGGAAGGAGGAAGAAAAGGGAGGAGGAAGAGGAGAAAGAGGAGGAAAAAGAGCAAGAGAAGGAGGAGGAGGAGGAAGAGAGGAAAGAGAAGGGGGAGGAAAAGGAAGAAGGAAGAGGAGGAGGAAGAGAGGAAAGAGAAGGGGGAGGAAAAGGAAGAAGGAAGAGGAGGAGGAAGAGAAGGAGGAGGAAAAGGAGAAAGAGGAGGAAGAAGAGAAGGAGGGAGGAAGGGATTCAGGGATTTTGAAATCTCGTTGAGAGCTTTTTTTTCTTTCCATGTGAAAACGCTTCTATACATCCAAGTATTTGGATTATTATTGTCAGATCTTTTGTGTCTGTCCGTGTGTGTGTGTGTGTGTGTCCATGTCTCTCCGTACCCCAGGTCCTCGACGCTGAGCGGAGGTCCTGATCCCAGTGGATTCCTCAGCATCAGGTCCTGGAGTCTCGTGTTCTTCTCGTCTTCAGACAAACTCTTAGACGATAGAATCTGTCTCCTCTTCACCGACAGCTCCCGCACCTCCTTCAGGAAGGAGGCTCTGAGGGGGGGGAGGAACAGAGAGGAGGGGGGGGGGGGGGGGTGGGAGGGCTGAATCTGTGGAGCGAGGGGGGCGAAACAGAGACGAGAGGAAGGGGGGGGCAAAACAGATGAGGGGGGGTGGGAACAGAGAGGAGGGGGGGGCAAACAGCTGGTTAACATCTGCTCATCTGAAACATCTGTGTGGTTCATCCACAACGGCAGGAGTGCAGAGAGTCTTCTACTACAATTAAAGTACTTAGGGGCTATTTGTAGATCATACAACCACACTTTAAAAAAAATGATACTATCCCTTTAAGCTGTGATGTCAGGTAGAGCTGGGTATCGCCACCGATTTACTGAATCAATTCGATTCCGATTCACATGGTCCCGATTCAATATGATTTCTGATCCGATATCGATTCATTTCTAGAGATATTTCAGTTTTAGTGATGTGCATCTTCACGGGCCACTGGTCTACGATTCGGTTCCATTCGATTATTTGATGCATCACATCCTTAATTTTTCTATAGTTTACGCCCACACCAGCAAGTTCCGTTGGAACGGGACACAGGACATGTACTGTTCTGGATAGATAGTAGAGTAAGAGAATGTAAAACTTTAAGGATGTGGGACATTGAAACTGGTAGATTTTCTCCAAAAAGGTTGAAAGTGGTCAGCGGTCACGGTGACAGCACGGTTTCGTGGCGAGTCATGAGAATAACGCCGCCGTATGAATCTCCGTTTATGGTGGGAACTACGACGGTATGTGATCGTCTTCCAACCTCTGACTTTAATTCTTGATGAATGAAAACATGAGTCTGTCTTGCGAGATACCGGTTCAAGAGAAATATTTCACGGTGCGGAGGCTTCATAAATTGTAGTGTGAAAACCACTTCGCTGTTAAAACTCAATGAGCTCCTTGTTGTCCCCTTTAAATGATAGAATTGATTAAGTTGTTTGATGTTATTTACAACAGGACATCGTCATACAAATTGTCTTGTTTTGTCCAGAAGACCAAAGAGGGAGACTGCAGGTGTTTATTGTCATAAAGGAACAAAGAAACCAGAAATATTGCACATTGAAGAAGCTGGAATCTAGTGAATGCGTGGTCTTTTTTTTTCCTTATAAAAAAAAAACTACTCATAGATTAGTTTTCCAAAACTTTTATTCCATCGTCTTTTGTTAGATGGAAATTATGGCTGTATAATAAAGTGGATTGGATACTAGGAAAGGGAAAACTACTCATTCGGGTAGTCTCGAGTATATGACCCGTTTTCAAGAGAGTATAAACAAATACAGGTGTTACCAAGGATACTAATTAAGGCTCCATTCCATTTAGTGTACCAGAGCGTTTTCTAATCTTTGTTTACTCTCTGAAAAGGTCTATATGAGATAAACCTTCAGTCTGGACTTGAAATTAATCAGGAATGAAGATATTTTTTCTATATGAAGATGAGAGGAACCTCTGTAAGTAAAAGAATGACATCACGGCGTCTCACCTGTGGGGGTTGACCAGCTGGAAGTCGTCCCAGGTCAGGATGCCGTGTAGGGAGGTATATACCCGGCCGGAGGTTTGTGTATTGGGCTGTGGATCATGATATGAGACTCGGACTTGGGAGTCCATCGTCGAAGCTGAGTGGAGGAAAGTAAAACGAGGGGCCGGAGTACGGATAGTTCCCGCTGGGCTCTCCTCGGTGGGAGGCCTGCCTGACTGGCTCCGACAGCAGCCAGAGACTAAGACGGCTGCAGGGCAGGTAGATCCGGTGTGGTGGTGGGCGAGGAGACAGGGTCCGTGGCCCTGGCGGCGCGCCCCAGGGACGATGAGGGCGGAGAGGCGGCGGCGAGCGGCCCCGGTACAGCAGCTTGCTCATGTTGGACTTGATGTCGCCCATGCACAGCAGCTTGAAGAAGGGCTGCGACACGGGCAGGTCCACCAGCCGGTTGTCCTGGATGCACTTGGCCAGGAAGACGCCCAGGAAGTGGAACAGCTTGGTGATGCGCTCCAGCTCCTCGCTGTCCTGAGGGAACGGCGCCGGGAACAGGCCGCAGGAGCGCTGCACGTAGAAACCAGGAGGCTTCAGGCCGCCGCCCAGGTCCACCTGAAACACAAACACCACCACAACCACGGTCAGATCACTGAGGCAGTGTGTTTTATTTATTTGCACTCAATTAGAGCTGCAACTAACGATTATTTTCATTAATCAATTAATCTATTAGTTGTTTGGTCAATAAAATGTCTAAAAACATCAATCAGTGTTTCTCAAACCACCAGACGACATCGTCCTCAAATGTCTTGTTTTGTCCACAGAGAACCAATAAGAGAGAGTGTCAAGGTATTGTCATAAGGAAACAAAGAAAACCAGAAATATTTTACTGAATTGTAAAGAATGCTGTGGAATCAGAGAATCTGGACTTTTTAGTTATATTATAAAAACCCATACTCTTTAATCCTTAGTATTATTAGATTATTTCCAAAACTTTTATGTTTTGGAAATGTGCTGTATAAATAACGTGGATTGGATACAAGGAAAGGAAACTACTGGAAGTCTAGATAAACCTTCAGTCTGGACTTGAAATTAATATAATCAGAAATGAAGTTTATCAGTGTGTCTTGTTGTAAGAATGGACCTGAGAGTTAACTGTCAAAGAATTCACTGAAAGATTTGGGAAGAAAATGTGCAAGATTCATAGTCTAGAAATCTCTCTGCCCCCTAGCGGCAGCAAATATACTGTTATTCTGGGCTCCGTTGGGTGGGTTTCTTTGAGAAACGAGCCCAAGTAGGAACTTTTTGAGTATGTACCCAAGACACCGTTTATGTTGTTGACCAATCATACAGCCGCGTCTATCTGTTTAGAGAGTTCGTTTTGGGGACATGTTTGTGGGGTCCTTTGTGTTGGTCCCTTCTGCTGCTGGTAACTTTGTAATTTCACTGGCAAAGGAGATTAATAAAGTATCTTTAACTTAAACTTTAACTCGTAACGCCCAATGACGACATACTTGCGAACAGTGAAAAACATGACCAGATAGGCTTAGTTGGCAAAGGAAGTCGTTTTGAGAATCGGCGTTGATTGGCCATCAACTTTGTGGAAAGAATTAGATAATACTTGTCATTTTCTTTAAAAGTTGAAGGGTAAGAAACTGCACTGAAGAAAGTCATGTACATTTGGAAAGAAGGATAGAAGGATGTATTTGAGTGATTTTGCCGACGGAGATGTGGGAAAGTTTAAATCTTGCAGACAGTCAGTCCTGACTGCTTTGCACTTAGTCCCCTGAACTAGGTGAGAATTTATGAGCACATGGATCTACGTAGATTTTGTATGTTTATTCCTGTAAGATGATTGAATTGGATGTTTTTACATTTAAAGATAATTTAATTATCTTGAACCAATCAGAAAATGTT
>NC_140928.1:1593198-1651954 GCF_045865225.1 Trachurus japonicus | reverse complement strand
CTTCATTCACTGCTTAAAGACTCAACATGGCGGCGTCCCACCTGTCTGGACTCGTCGTCGGGGAAGTCGTCGTCACACAGCCAGATGCCGAGCGACGTCCTCTGGAACTCGGCCGCCACCAGAGCGTAGAACTCGAGCGTGGGTCCGAGCCCGGTGCCCTCCTCTCCCTGGAACTCCACCTCCAGCACCGACTTCCTGTCGGCGTGCAGCTGCATCACCGACTCCGCCCACTCCATCATGGCCTCGCCCCGGGGAACTTTCACGCGCTCGTGTTTCAGCCGACCGACGCGGAACTCCCCGGGGTCGTCGCGCCGCACCGTGGTCGACGGGCGGGAGCGCTCCATCGTCGCCTCGCGCCGGTTCTGCAGCCACACGATCGCCCTGCACACACACACACAGAAAAAAGTTGTAAATTTATGAGAATAAAGTTGTAAATTTCCTATGAGAAAAAAGTTGTAAATTTATGAGAATAAAGTCGTACATTTCCTAAGAGAAAAAAGTCATAACATTAGGAGAATAAAGTTGTAGATTTACGAGAATAAAGTTGTAGATTTACGAGAATAAAGTCGTACATTTCCTAAGAGAAAAAAGTCATAACATTAGGAGAATAAAGTTGTAGATTTACGAGAATAAAGTTGTAGATTTACGAGAATAAAGTCGTACATTTCCTACAAGAAAAAAAGTAGTAAATTTACGAGAATAAAGTTGTACATTTCCTACGAGAATAAAGTTGTAAATTTATGAGAATAAAGTCGTAAATTTACGAGAATAAAGTTGTACATTTCCTACGAGAATAAAGTTGTAAATTTACGAGAATAAAGTCGTAAATTTACGAGAATAAAGTTGTAAATTTACGAGAATAAAGTTGTAAATTTACGAGAATAAAGTTGTAAATTTACGAGAATAAAGTTGTAAATTTACGAGAATAAAGTTGTAAATTTCCTACAAGAAAAAAGTTGTAAATTTCCTACAAGAAAAAAGTTGTAAATTTACGAGAATAAAGTCGTACATTTCCTACGAGAAAAAAGTCATAACATTACGAGAATAAAGTCGTAAATTTACAACTTTATTCTTGAAGTTTGTGATTTTTTTTATTTGTCGATGTGGCCCTAATACTCCGTCCTATAAGTAATATTTTTTTCTGTCTTTCAGAGTAAGTTCTTTTTCATCCATTATTATCTCATAGCGTGGTGAATGTGCAGCTCACAACTTGTCCACCAGAGCGTTGTGGAGTTGTTGGATTGTGTATTTGATGAGTTTGATGATGAGGGAAACCAAGAAATCCCATAATGAGCCTCTGTAGCGTAGCTCTGAGCAGCTCACGGCTCTGCTCTGCCGTTCTAAAACAGCTTGCACCGACAATTAAAGGTAACAAACCTACTGCTATGACTATAGGGATTATGGCAATGGGCCAATTTGACTAAACATACAAACCAAAAACGGTGCCTTTTTATTTTTAAGGCATTTTGTGACGTTGAAGTTGAACAGAATCTTCATTTAAATAATATAAATACAACTAAGACTAAGGAATAAATCCACAGATCTAAAACTAAAGTTCACCTGGAGGCTCCGAAGGCCGTGCAGGTGAAGTAGAGCTGTCGCGTCTCAAACGGGATCAGGAAAGGACACTTGGACGTGAGCTGCTCACACCAGTCGGGCAGAGCGCCGCTCGCCAGCGCCAGAGGCTCCTGGGAGAAAAAACAAAAAACACAGAAAAACACAAAAAGGTCAAAGCTGATCAACCAAATCAATCAATCAGTTAATCAATCAATCAATCAATCAATCAATCAATCAATCAATCAATCAATGAGAGCAGCTGACGAACCTCGATCTGCTGCAGGATCTTGGTGGTGACCTTCTTACTGGTGAACTCCTCCGGGGCGGCGTTGAACTGCAGCTCGTCCATGTCTGAACACACAGAGATATATAGCAGGTTTTGTAAGAAAATTGAGTTTTCATCGTACACACTAGTATTTAAAGGGTTAAAATAAAATAAAAAATGAATTGAATATTGAATATTTGGTATTTATGATCAGAACTGAAGTGGAATAAAAAAAATGTATAGAAAAAAAAGTGGGGGGAAAAAATCAACGTATGTTATTTTGGGGGCATTTTAGAGGCATTTTAGAAGACGACACAAATGTCCCTTTGCTTCTCAATAAAAAAATTGTGTAGTTTTTTTTTTTCCATTTCATTTATTTATAATGTACGACGAGTATAAGGGCCATAAAAAAAATCACAAACTTTGAGCATAAAGTCGTAAATGTACGACTTCATTCTCAAAATGTTATGACTTCTTTCTCGTAGGAAATGTACAACTTTTTTCTCATAAATTTACGACTTTATTCTCCTAAATCTACGACTTTATTCTCGTAAATTTACGACTTTATTCTCCTAAATCTACGACTTTATTCTCGAAAATTTACGACTTTATTCTCGAAATGTTATGACTTTTTTCTCGTAGGAAATGTACGACTTTATTCTCAGAAATTTGTAAATTTACGACTTTATTCTCGAAATGTTATGACTTTTCTTGTAGGAAATGTACGACTTTTTTCTCATAAATTTACGACTTTATTCTCGTAAATTTACGACTTTATTTTCGTAAATTTATGACTTTATTCTCAAAGTCTGTATTTTTGTTTTTTTTCCTCAATGTGGCCCTAATACTATGGGACTCATGAACAAATAAAAAATAATAATTTGTTGTAAATATGCCAGATTTAGCTCAAGAGCTCATTTCCATCTGTGTCCCAGTCGAGGATTTGTGTTTTTGAAATTTGAAAAATAGTCAAACGAGGAACACAAACCTGGTTCAAGCTTCAACCGTGTGTGTGTGTGTGTGTGTGTGTGTCTCTCTCTCTCCGTACCTTCCTGCAGTGTGCGTGCGTTGGACGCGGCGTCCCCTCCGATGATGTAGAGGATGCGCAGCAGCTGCAGGACGTCCTCGACCCCGCAGGCGTTCTGGCTGCAGCCGGCCTTCGCCTGCGCCGCCTCTCTGGCCGCGCCCAGGATCTCGCTGCTCTGATTGGCCGATAGCGAGCTGGGGCTCAGGCCGCCGGACCGCCCCCCAACGCCGTGCTCACAGAAGTCCTGCAGACAGGAAAACAACAGCGTCACTAGGCAACCGGGTCACAACAACAGCTCCTGTTTCCTGTCTGGTCAATAAAGTTATTTTGTCTATTTATAATTTAAAAAAAGGGTAAAAACTTCTGAAATTTGAATTTTTATTTCTCAGCTCCTCAAACTTTAAGAGTATTTTATGTCTTAGGGATGGGCAATGATTTTTTTGGTAACTCTTTAATCTACAGGCCGTTAATTACCTGATATGTCAAGAATTAACGCTCAGTTTCATAACGTCACGTTTTCTCATAAAGGTAAAACATTACACATGTTTTGGGAAAGGCCAGAACTTTTCTCTTTCCATAAAGTCGTTGAAATGGATCGATATTTCTTTTCTACATTTCTCTACATTATTAGAGCTGCAACTAACAATTGTTTTCATTATCGATAAATCTGTCGATTATTTAAAACGATGAATCGATTAGTTGTTTGGTCAATAAAATGTTAAAAACATCAATCAGTGTTTCTCAAATGTCTTGTTTTGTCCACAAACCAAAGAGAGACTCAGTTTATTGTCATAAAGGAACTAAGAAACCAGAAATATTCACATTGAAGAAGCTGAAATCAGAGAATCTGGACTTTAAAAAACGACTCAAACCGATTATTAGATGATCAAAATAGTTGTCGATTAATTTAATTGATGATTAATCAGAGAATTTTGACTTTTTTTTCTTCTGATTATTAGAGGAAATGTGCTATATAGGTGCTATATAAAAAGTGGATTGGATTGGATACTAGGAAAGGAAACTATTGGGAGTCTCGATGTATCAGATAAACCTTCAGTCTGGACTACTCAAAGTGATTATTTGATTATCAAAATAGTTGATTAATTGATTAATTGTTGCAGCTCTGGACTTTACTATGAAATTGGCCGTTATTTCTTGGCTATTTCTGGACATTAACCATGTAATTAATTGCCTGTTAATTAAAAGGTTACCTATCTTCAAATATTCACGCAATGAATAAAATTAAAAATTGAATAGTCTATGCGACAATCGTCTTGTAAATGTTTCCTTTTCACTGTTGCAGAAGCAGAAACATGGAGAGACCTCAACAACCGTCAGAAAGTTCTGTTGAAACTGTGTCAAATAAAAACCAAGTGAAGCTGAGGAGCAGCAGAAACTCTGAGATGAGAAGTGGAACTGGAGAATATCGACGTATTAAAGGGATAGTTCAACATTTTTGTCAAATTGGCCCATTGCCATAATCCCTATAGTCATAGCAGTAGGTTCGTTACCTTTAATTGTCGGTGCAAGCTGTTTTTAGAACGGTGGAGCAGAGCCGTGAGCTGCTCAGAGCTACGCTACGGAGGCTCATTATGGGATTTCTTGGTTTCACCTCATCAAACTCATCAAATACACAATCCAACAACTCCACAACGCTCTGGTGGACAAGTTGTGAGCTGCACATTCACCACGCTATGAGATAATAACACAACGTTACCACACAGAGTTGTTGTAGAAGGAAATACAGAGACTGTTGATGAAAAACTGTCCCTGAAGGCAACGCGCATCAGAGGTTTTGCATGAATTTCCCTAAGGTAACAAACCTACTGCTATGACTATAGGGACTATGGCAATGGGTCAATTTGCCAAAACGTTGAACTATCCCTTTAACGAGAGGAGACGTCGCTGTGATGAGAAGCCGAACCGTTACAATATTCAATATGTACAATACGTGTGATTCTCACCATCTTCCCGCTCTCCTTCTCCTTGTCGGCGTCCTTCAGCTCTCTGTACATTATCCTGCAGCAAAAACAACACAAAACAACCACAGTTAGAAGTCAGAACGGACGCTCAGATGTCCTAGCGACACCCAAACGCCTCGCCTCTCACCGCCCCCCTCAGCCCCCCCTCCCCCTCCTCCTTACGTGTAGGTGGGCTCCCAGATGCGGCGCAGCTTGTCGGTCTTGACGCTGCCGTTGCAGGAGAGCTGCAGCAGCCGCTGGACGTAGTAGAAGATGGTCGACTTGTAGTTGGACAGAGGAAGCTCCACCTCGCGGGTCGTCCCCAGACCCGCCACCTACACAATCAATCAATCAATAATCAATAATCAATCAATCAATCAATCAATCAATCAATCAATACATACATACATCAATCAATCAGTTCGTTCTGACAGCCCTAATAGTGAGTGCTGAAAGATCTACAAGTACATTCCAAAAAAAAACCAAGTGTCTTTACTTTTAAAATAGTGGTTCCTAACCTTTGTTGGTCAGTTTTTTTTTTTGTTTTTTTTTCTTCTTCTTCAATTAGCCTACTAGACATTTCAGGTGTATTCAATTTTTTTTTTTTATATATTCGGCCTTGCGTTTCACTCATTCCACCAAATACCGTATGTTGCTTTTTTTTTTGCAGTATCAGACCTGCTGATGGTTATTAGATAGTTATTAATTATGTGTAGTCCTCATGCTGGTCCCATCACACACAACGATGTGTGTTGTCAATGAACAAGCAGCTCTACAGAACCAGGATGTAAGAAGCTGCTGCATGTTTAAACATCAAACAGCATCTCCTTCATTCTCCTGGTAGTAATAGATTACATATAGTGCTTTTCACCCAACACCCAAAGCGCTTTACAGCAACCATTATTCATTCATACCACATTCACACCAGTGATGGTAAACTAGGTTGCCACAGCTGCCAATGTGCACCAAACCACCACCATCATTCATACACATCCACATGAGGAAAGGTGGGTAAGGTGTCTTGCCCAAGGACACTACGACAGAGACTGGGACAGAGCGGGATTCGAACCGCCAACCCTCTGGTTACTGGACGACCCGCTCTACCGCCTAGCAGGCTGTTTAAAGCTGTACAGAAACGGCCGTTTGTCCTGTTTGTCGCGCCGAGTTGTCACGAGCTGCAACACGAGTTTACCTGAGTAAGGAAAACGAATTTGATTGGTCGTTATCGAGCGGGCGGGATATTCAAAGCTTGGGGCGAGACCGAGCTCCCTGTGTGTATCTCAGATGTTTGAATGACGGATTATGGATCCAATATCAGTGGCTGGTGAATCGTGTACAGGATGACGTATAATCTGTGCGCATTATCCACCACACTTTCATCCATCCATCCATCCATTTTCATCCGCTTATCCGGAGTCGGGTCGCGGGGGCAGCAGTCGGAGCAGGGATCCCCAGACTTCCCGCTCCCCGGACACTTCCTCCAGCTCTTCCGGGGGGACCCCAAGGCGTTCCCAGGCCAGCCGAGTGACGTAGTCACTCCAGCGTGTCCTGGGTCTTCCTCTGGTCTCCTCCCGGTGGGACATGCCCGGAACACCTCACGAGGGAGGCGTCCAGGGGGCATCCTATACAGGTGCCCGAGCCACCTCAGCTGGCTCCTCTCGATGTGGAGGAGCAGCGGCTCTACTCCGAGCTCCTCCCGGGTGACAGAGCTCCTCACCCTATCTCTAAGGGAGCGCCCCGCCACCCGACCGGTAAATCAAGAGCTTTGCCTTTCGGCTCAGCTCCTTCTTCACCACGACGGACCGATACAATGACCGCATTACTGCGGCCGCTGCACCGATCCGCCTGTCGATCTCGCGCTCCGTTCTCCCCTCACTCGTGAACAAGACCCCGAGATACTTAAACTCCTCCACCTGAGGCAGGAACTCTCCCCCGACCTGGAGGGTGCAAGCCACCTTTTTCCGGTCGAGAACCATGGCCTCGGACTTAGAGGTGCTGATTCTCATCCCAGCTGCTTCACACTCGGCTGCAAACCGCCCCAGTGCATGCTGAAGGTCATGGCTCGAGGGAGCCAACAAGACCACATCATCCGCAAAAAGCAGAGATGAAATCAAGTGGCTCCCGAACCGTACCCCCTCCGGCACTTGGCTGCGCCTAGAAATTCTGTCCATAAAAATAATGAACAGAACCGGTGACAAAGGGCAGCCCTGCCGGAGTCCAACACGCACCGGGAACAGGTCTGACTTACTGCCGGCAATGCGAACCAAGCTCCTGCTCCGGTCGTACAGGGACCGTACAGCCCTCAGCAGAGGGCCTCCGACCCCATACTCCCGGAGCACCTCCCACAGGATGCCACGTGGGACACGGTCGAAAGCCTTCTCCAAGTCCACAAAACACATGTGGACTGGTTGGGCAAACTCCCATGCACCCTCGAGCACCCTGCGGAGGGTGTAGAGCTGGTCCAGCGTTCCACGGCCAGGACGAAAACCGCATTGTTCCTCCTGAATCCCAGGTTCGACTATCGGCCGAATTCTCCTCTCCAGCACCCTGGAATAGACTTTCCCCGGGAGGCTGAGGAGTGTGATCCCCCGGTAGTTGGAACACACCCTCCGGTCCCCCTTTTTGAAGAGAGGGACCACCACCCCGGTCTGCCAGTCCAGAGGCACTGTCCCCGACTGCCACGCGATGCTGCAGAGGCGTGTCAGCCACGACAGCCCTGCAACATCCAGAGACTTGAGGTACTCAGGGCGGATCTCATCCACCCCCGGTGCCTTGCCACTGAGGAGCTTCCGGACTACCTCAGTGACTTCAGCTTGGGTGATGAATGAATCAACCTCTGGGTCCTCAGCCTCTGCGTCCTCGACGGAAGGCGTGTCAGTGGGATTGAGGAGATCCTCGAAGTATTCCTTCCACCGCCCGACGATATCCCCAGTCGAGGTCAACAGCTCCCCTCCTCCACTGTAAACAGTGTTGGCGGAGCACTGCTTCCCCCTCCTGAGGCGTCGGATGGTTTGCCAGAATTTCCTCGGAAGCAAAACCCGAGTTTTTGCTTCCGTGACCGCCCGGGCTGCCGTCCGCTTGGCCTGCCGGTACCCGCCAGCTGCCTCGGGGGTCCCCCGAGCTAGCCAGGCTCAGTAGGACTCCTTCTTCAGCTTGACAGCATCCCTTACTTCCGGGGTCCACCACCGGGTTCGGGGATTACCGCCGCGACAAGCGCCGGAGACCTTACGGCCACAGCTCCGGACGGCCGCGTCAACAATGGAAGTGGAGAACATGGTCCATTCAGACTCAATGTCTCCGGCTTCCCTCGGAATCTGGTCAAAGCTCTCCCAGAGGTGGGAGTTGAAGACCTCCCTGACAGGGGATTCTGCCAGACGTTCCCAGCAGACCCTCACGATACGCTTGGGTCTTCCAGGTCTGACCAGCTTCCTCCCCTGCCAGCGGAACCAACTCACCACCAGGTGGTGATCAGTTGACAGCTCAGCCCCTCTCTTCACCCGAGTGTCCAAGACATACGGCCGGAGGTCAGATGACACGACTACAAAGTCGATCATTGACCTCCGGCCTAGGGTGTCCTGGTGCCACGTGCACTGATGGACACCCTTATGCCTGAACATGGTGTTCGTTATGGACAAACTGTGGCTAGCACAGAAGTCCAATAACAAAACACTGCTCGGGTTCAGATCGGGGAGGCCGTTCCTCCCAATCACACCTCTCCAGGTAACACTGTCGCTGCCCACGTGGGCATTGAAGTCCCCCAGCAGAACGATGGAGTCCCTGGTTGGAGCACTTTCCAGCACCCCTCCCAGGGCCTCCAGGAAGGCCGGGTACTCTGCACTGCCGTTCGGCCCGTAGGCCGAGACAACAGTGAGAGACCT
Source organism: Trachurus japonicus (assembly GCF_045865225.1). Taxonomy (NCBI): domain Eukaryota; kingdom Metazoa; phylum Chordata; class Actinopteri; order Carangiformes; family Carangidae; genus Trachurus; species Trachurus japonicus. The sequence goes on along the minus strand of NC_140928.1, from coordinate 1,643,266 downwards.
GTCCCCGACCCGAAGGCGCAGGGAAACGACCCTCTCGTTCAGTGGGGAGAACTCCAACACATGGCGGCTGAGCTGGGGGGCTATGAGCAAGCCCACACCAGCTCGCCGCCTCTCACCGTGAGCAACTCCAGAGTGGAAGAGAGTCCAGCCTCTCTCAAGGAGTTGGGTTCCAGAGCCCAGGCTGCGTGGAGGTGAGCCCGACTATCTCTAGCCGGTACCTCTCAACCTCCCGCACGAGCTCAGGCTCTTTCCCCCCCAGCGAGGTGACATTCCATGTCCCTAAAGCCAGAGTCGTTGTCCGGGGATTGGGTCGCCGGGGCCCCCGCCCACGGCTGCCACCCAAAACACACGGCACCGACCCCTCATGGTCCTTCCTGCGGGTGGTGGGCCTACTGGAAGGCGGGCCCACGTCGCTCCTTTCATCCCGGATTTACTCAAAAATAGAATTTTGCACAGAGCCAGACCCAGAGTGGGCTCAAATTCAATTTTCTTTTCTGTACAGCTTTAACAGGTGGAGGTCGACCATGAACATCCTCCTCCAGAGTCTAGTAGGGCTGACCCGATTACCATATTTTGATAATCATAGCGTAAATAATGAATTATGGCAAACAAACACATGTCTCCAAAGTCAGGCAGGTTTCCAGGATGCCAAGTAGCCGACTCAATTTAATGTAACAGTTGCCGATGAGAACCGGTGTCAACAAAAACAATCGATCACGGACTTCATGATCGATTACCATGGCAACGAACGAAGCTTCGATTTTTGGGGGTTCAGCCCTACAGTCTAGTTAAACCTCTGTCATCCAGAGTCTGGAGGATGTTTCTCTTATTTAACCTTTATTTTAACAGGGTAGATCCATTGAGAGCGAGCTCTCTTTTTCAAGGATGCCCTGTAGCACACAGAGATCACAGAAGATCAAACATCAAAACAGCACAATCAAATACAGTTCTGAAAACAAGAGTAGTAAAATCACTAACTGAAGCGAGTGCACGTCTGAGTCTGAGCCCCCAATGCTGTGGTGAGAAGTAGGTTTTTGAAAGCCTCAAGTGAGATAAGTCTATCGATTTTCAGTGAGTTTTGTAATTTATTCCATCGGTGTGGGGCGTAGAAGGAGAAGGCAGTGTGTCCTCGTTCTGAGTCTGAGTGAGGGAGGTGGAGTCTGATGAGGGGCTGTCTGTCTGTGGTTTCCTCCTCTGGAACTCTGACCAGCTGGGCAGTCTGTCTCAGATCATCTGTCACTAACTTTTATCTTCACAGCGCCACTAGTGTCGTCACTCTGAGGAGAAACTCTCAGAGTGACGACACTAGTGGCGCTTTTCCACTACACTTTAACGGCACTGCTCAGCTCTACATGGCGCGGCTCGGCACTGCATGGCGCGGCATGGCTCGGCACTGCTCGGGACTAGATGGCGCGGCGTGGCTCGGCACTGCTCGGCACTGCATGGTGCGGCACAGCTTGGCACTACATGGCACCACATGGCGCGGCTCGGCACTGTATAGCGCGGCTCGGCATGGCGCGGCACTGCTCGGCACTACATGGCACAAAGGCTCTGCATGGCGCGGCGTGGCTCGGCACTGCTCGGCTCTGCATGGCGCGGCACGGCTCCACATGGCGCGGCGCGGCGCGGCACAGCTCGGCTCTGCATGGCGCGGTACGGCTCGGCACAGCTCGGCTCTGCATGACGCGGCACGGCTCGGCACTGCTCGGCACGGCTCGGCACTAGATGGCGCGGCACGGCTCGTCACTGCTCCGCATGGCGCGGCACTGCTCGGCTCTGCATGGCGTGGCACGGCGCGGCACTGCTAGGCTCCGCATGGCGTGGCACGGCCCGGCACTTCGAGGCTCTGCATGGCGCGGCTCGGCTCAGTACTAAAAATGGTACCTGGTACTATTTCAGTACCTGGTACCAGGTACTAGGGCTAGTGGAAAAGCAGTTTCCGGGCTCGTGGCTGTGAGCACTAGGGTTGTGAACGATAAACCGATGCGACCGGATATTCGGTTTAACAAGTGAGAGATTCGGCTGTATCGGTAGCAGCCTCCTGAATCGATACAAATTAGCCATGAATTCCTAGATGAATCGGTTATAGAGTCATGAACCGGTTATCGCTATGGGCTAGAGTGCTTAGCCGTTAGCGGTGTCTTTAATAGCTCATAAATCAATCAACGGGCCACGTATAAACAATTTTTTTCCTGCGAATATCTTTGTTACAACACGATTCGCTAACTGGAGTAGTTTCATGTTGTGTCCAATAACGGAGGGGACGGGGGGTTTAACAGATGACGTCCTGATGTTAGCTTTGCTGCTGCTATTAGCACACTCCCCATCCAGGAGCTGCTCCTGTCTCTGCTGCCTGCTACAGGTAGACAACCTGGTCCGACCTGCGGGTGTTGAACACTGGACTCGACGTGGAAGCATAGACTAGGCTATTAATGAGCGATAACTCTAAACCCGGCTGAAAAAAAGCAGCCGTCTTCGCTGTAATCGCCGCGACCGGCAACTACGTTTCGACGTATATTTTGATATGAGCGTTAGCTGCTGTTAGCCACCGCCTGTAGCTCAGCTAGTTAGCTTCATCGATAAACAAACGTAATACGTAGCAGTCTTGTTGCTAAGGCAACTCCGCTGCCAGCCCCTGGAAGAACCGGTTCTTAGCTCTGACCCAGCAAGGAGTTGGTGCTGAACCAAGAACTGGTGCTGAGCAGGCACTGGCTCCGAACCAGCACCGGAACCAGCTTGGTGGAAAAGGGCTAATTACAAAAACGTTCTCACAGATATTGGTCCATGTCAAACAATAAATACATTGACATGTGATTTTGTTGTTATTCTCTTTTTCTTCTTTCTTTTTTTTGCCAGTGCTTTAAAGCAACAATGCTTGGGGATATATTTGAAAAAATATTGTAGTAGGCTACTACTGTAAGATATTAACCGTAGAATCGAATCGTCCTACACTGCATCGAATCGGATCGAATCGGTCTGTATTAAAAGGATATCGTTTTTGAATCGAATCGTAATCTGTGTATCTAGATTCATATCGAATCGTTTATCACAGAGAGATGTGCAACCCTAGTGAGCCCCCAACTCAATAGGGTTTGAATGGAAAGTAGACGCCCAGAGCGCTGACAACGCACCTGGTGGACACGGCCCCTAAGACTGTAGACCACTTACAACAGAATTCAAAATAGGCTGGGATAATAAATCAAAGGAAAAGTTATTGCTCAACTCTCCAAAAACAAAAACCACAGTCTGTCCAGACAGTCATGACATGTGCCTCAGCTCATTTGATTTTGTTTTTAAGACTTTATAAAGTCGTGAAAAGACTTAATACTTTTTAAGGGTCTTAATTTTCCCAAAATACTAGGGACGGGAGTTGGAAACTAGCATGAGCTACACTATATTACCAAAAGTATTCGCTCACCTGCCTTTACTCATTCTATGAACTGAAGTGCCATCCCATTCCTAACTCATAGAATTCAATATGATGTCGGTCCACCTTTTGCAGCTATTACAGCTTCAACTCTTCTGGGAAGACTGTCCACAAGGTTGAGGAGAGTGTTTATAGGAATTTTTGACCATTCTTCCAAAAGCGCATTGGTGAGGTCACACACTGATGTTGGTCGAGAAGGCCTGGCTCTCAGTCTCCGCTCTAATTCATCCCAAAGGTGTTCTATCGGGTTCAGGTCAGGACTCTGTGCAGGCCAGTCAAGTTCATCCACACCAGACTCTGTCATCCACGTCTTTATGGACCTTGCTTTGTGCACTGGTGCACAGTCATGTTGGAAGAGGAAGGGGCCCGCTCCAAACTGTTCCCACAAGGTTGGGAGCATGGAATTGTCCAAAATGTTTTGGTATCCTGAAGCATTCAAAGTTCCTTTCACTGGAACTAAGGGGCCAAGCCCAGCTCCTGAAAAACAACCCCATACCATAATTCCTCCTCCACCAAATTTCACAGTCGGCCAAGTGATTAGGACACCTGATTCTGATCATTTGAATGGGTGAGCGAATACTTTTGGTAATATAGTGTATAATCTCTGTATGGAGTGGAAGTGTCACTATGTTAACCTGCATTGTCCCTATCAAATAAACTGAATTAAATTAAATTACATGGATCTATTCCACTGTCACATGTTCAAGTCTTTAAGGAACTAGTTTCTCTGACAAGTGGAACAAACATTAAAGATCTTACTATTGTTGGCAGCCAGGAAATGTATAACTTAACCCCCCAGTAACAGTCCACTGGTAACAAAGTCATTGATGTGGCGCTGTTTCCCACAGCTTTAATCCTGGTGCAGCAGTTTAGACCATTATTGACGGTTTATGTAGATCTATAGTGTATTCTATATTATAGCTATGGACACGTTTGAAAGGTGAAACCTAATGCTTCCAATGGAGACAAACCGTTTATTTATATGTACCTTCGTTCCCGAGCCATCCCAAGATAAACAGTGGAAAACCAGTTCTCATCTAAACCCCTGTTTGTGATACGAGGTGGTTTCACTTTTCTATCAGTTTTTTCTATGTTGTCAAGCTTGTTTTATTTGATGTCTTCTATTTTATCCTCTGTGAGGGAACGATGGGAGGGAAGATGTGGCGGGTTTGAGTTCTACGTATAGAGATACTTCAAATATGAAAAACTATAATTAAAGGAAAGAAAGAACTGAAATGTCCGTGAAGCGCCTGAAGGCCTCAGGTGGTCGGTGCTCTTACCTTCAGCGTGAGGGCGAGGTGAGGGGACGGAGCGCACTCCACCTCCTCCTGCACCTCGGAGCGAGGAGTTCCTGCAGAGACAGAGAGAGAGCGTGGTGCGTTCAGGGTCATCAAGTAATCCTGTGCAGTAGTGTAGTAGTAATCCTGTGCAGTATAACTGTAGTAATCCTATGCAGTAGTGTAGTAGTAATCCTGTGCTGTACAACTGTAGTAATCAACCATTCTCTACCGACCGAAATAAAACTAACCCGAGACATTAGAATTTTTAATAAAAAGGTTAAAATCTGGCTGAAACAAAATCAGAACTGTATGCATTTTTAATGCGTCATGACTTGGTATGATTTTAGATGTATTGTACATTTTATAATGTTATGTAACTTTGATGTCTTTCTTCTTACCTTCTTTTTTTCTACTAAAAACCTAACTAGGGACCACTAGGGAGTTGGAAACTAGCATCAGCTATAATCTCTGTCTGCAGAACATCAGTCACATTGACTTGTTTGTAACGAGTGGAAGTGTCACTATGTTAATCTGCATTGTCCCTATCAAATAAACTGAATTAAATTAAATTAAACGGGTCATCTGGGGATTAATTACTCTGTGTGTGTGTGTGTGTGTGTGTGTGTACCTGGCGGAGGGATCTCCAGGTCCGTCGTCTGCTGGACGTTGGTTCTTCCCGGTCGCGGGTCGAAGGCGGGAACCAGAGCAGAGAACTGTCTCTTGAGGACGAAGTCGTCGTCCCACGTCCTCCTTCGTCCTCCTTTGGTCTCGTACTCCTCCTCCTCCTACGGGGAGAAAAAACAAACGGACAATCAATCAATCAATCAACCAATCAATCAATAACAGGATGATCAAAACTGTGAAATAATATGAGTACTGAAATCAAAAACATTTCGAGTGTAATCATGTTTAAAAAGAGACATAAAGAAATGATTCTCCAGAGGTGCACTGAATAATTCACACAAGGTGTTTGCTACTTGCTTTACTATTTGGATTAAAATGTGGCAGGAAATGGTTCATAGTGTAATGGAGGAATAAAATAATAACAGGGTTTATACAGGAATCTTGAAGTTAATTTTAACACCTTTTTAAGACTTTTTCAAGACCTTCTCAATATTTTTCAACACCTCACCACCACTTCAAGCTGTAACCATTTACATCAGTGACACTTTTAACTTAACAGTTTTAGTTTGTGATAAAGACTTTAGACCACTATGATACAACAGAATTCAAAATAGGCTGGGATAATAAATCAAAGGCAAAGTTTATCAAAAAACTCCACTCTTCTTTTCTTTTTCATGTACCGGTTCATCTTTGTTTTTTTTAATAAAATGAATAAATTCACACACTTTTACAATGTTTTTTAGGACTCAAACTCTTGGACAGCTAGTTCAGAAAAAATACCTTGAAAATTTAAGACTTTATAAAGTCGTGAAAATAATTTTTAATACTTTTTAAGGGTCTTAATTTTCCCAAAATTGATTTATCAACTTTTAATACTTTTCAAGACCCCACAGATACCCTGAATAAATGTAATGTCTTTGTGCTATGATTTTAATTAGAACATATACTTATATTATTAATTATAGGGGTAGGATTAGATACGTTTATACTTCTTCCTACTCCTTTTTGCTCATGTAAACTGCGTTGCTTATGAGATGTTATTTTTTTGGGTATACATTTTTGCTGTTCACTTATTTCCTTATTATTATTATTATATTATTATTCTATCTTATTTATTCGACAATCAATCAATCAATCAATCAATCAATCAATCAATCAATCAATCAATCAATCAATAAGAGTCAGAGTGTCTGTACCAGGACCTCCTCGTACTCCTGGTCCTCCTGATTGTCGTCTTCGTTCTCGTCGTCGTCGTCGTCGGGCTCGGGCAGATCCTCCTCGTCGTCCAGCTCCGCCAGCAGCGTGTTGGCACGGCAACTGTCCAGGAAGTCTACGGCAGAGTGGGCGGAGTCAAATAAATAAACAGAAACAGAAAAACAGAAACGTCCCACGGACCTGAACGCATCATATTTCATGTAGAGTTGATCGTAAATTAGTCGCACGTTTTTTGTTATTTTTAATAATTCTTATCACTTTTTATCTTTAATTAGCAAAGTTCAATCAATTGTAATATTTAATATTGATTAATCACAAAGGTATTGACAACAAATGAGCTGCTGTTGAATGCCTCACTGCATTCAGCCTGACACGACGTCGGCTCTGATTGGCTGTGACTCATCCAGGTGTGGACGCACCTGCGCTCACTTCTTCTACTACTGTCAAAGCTTTTTACTAATAGTTCGACTTATATAATGTGATATAAAAAATATATATAATATATAGGGTTGTGCCAAAAAATCGATTCACATAAGAATCACAATTCTCATTTAATACGAAAATCGATATAAAAAATTTAAAAAATGAAACAAATCTGCTGCTGTCGGCCTCCATTTCCTTAATTTTTTTAATAAAGAGGCATTTTTAATGTGTTACTTAAGCGATATGTGATGTTGCTTTTATGCAACAGTTTCAACAATTCCATCTAAGCATGGATAAATGCTTAAAACTCAATGAATGTGAAAAAGACACTGTAGTCGTTCTGTGTTGTAAAGCAGACTGGAGTAGATCATGAGGATCCTTTCACACCGACAGACTGAAGCACAAATCATTAGGAATCAAATCGTTTTGAATCGAAAATCGATTTTGAATCGAATCGTAGCCCCAAAAATCAGAATCGAATCTAATCGTGAGATAGTAAAAGATTCCCACCCTAATTATTTGCCTTTGACCAATCGAGCGCTGCCTTCTGTTAAAAACACTAACACAGGGGTCATCAACTATATTTGTTGAAGGGCCAGAATCTTTCTCAACAGACACCTTGGGGGCCGGACATTCAAATAGGCCGAGATTGAAATTAAATTCACCCGTTTGCCTAACAATGTATTTGTTTATATTCTATTTTACCTGTAAACTCATAATTTTCATTGATACATATCTTTGGTGTTTGGTATGATATAAAATGAAAAATCTTGACAGCTGACTTTCAGATCCTCCCACATGCTGGAGCTTTACACTGCTGACTTGCCCTGTGATTTTCAGCCTAAATATGAAAGGAGCGGCTGACAATCGGTTCTGATGATAGTCAGTAGTCCTGAGTAGTCAGTAGTGTTTCCCTTCTATAATACCATTCTACATCTCGGAGGCGACGTTTTTCCACACATGGACAGAGCTCAGTGGGAAACAGTAGGAGAGACACAGGCCGAGAGGGAACCGGGACAATTGCCCCTCGGGGATAAATAACGTTTTTTGAATTGAATTGCACACCGGAGGGAGAAGCAGGTCCGTGCAGCTGTGCGCCACGGACCTGCACAAAAAACAACAACCGAGTGCCATCAAACACGCGCTGCTACCGCATCGTTTTTGTGTTGTGAACGTGCATGACGCGCATCTACACTGAATGGGTTTGAGTGCGCAAAAGACGCTACATGGCCCGCCTGTGCACACCCGGTTTAACCAAGGCGGCGGCAGCTCGCCTCTGCAGGCTGGGAAACCCTGCAGTCCAGTCGGCTCCCTAAACTTTTACGCACGGGGCTTTGGTTACTGCGGTGTTTCCTTATCCCAGCACATTGACTTACAGGCGCACACAAACAGAGACCGAGAAATATAATAGCTACTTTTTAACTATTAGAACTCAGTCGCGGGCCGGATAGGAAGGTTCGGCGGGCCGGATTCGGCCCGCGGGCCGCCAGTTGATGATCACTGCACTAACAGCTGCAGCTAAGAGCTCACGGGATGAGAATTTAAGAGAATTATGGGATATCATGAGACTAGACTTTATACCAGAGTTACGGCTCATTCATAAAAAAAAACCTCTCAATGGAAACGGCTGCAGATGGAAACTGGACTTTTATTTTGAAAAACCCTGAGAAGGAAACAAGGTCAGAGTCGTTTCGTCTCCGATCGATCAGTTTTATTTAATAACAGACCATAATGTTTGATTATTGATTATTGTGAGACACTGAGACGGCCGGTTAGCAGCAGGTTAGCTGAAGCTGAGTGTGTGTGTGTGTGTGTGTGTGTGACCAACCATAGAGGGAGAACTCAGCCTCCTGTCCCGTGTCGCTCTCGCTGGACGTGGACGTCAGGCTGGTCGTCAGGGTGTTGCTTAGCAACTGGCCCACCGACAGACCCGTGGTGGCCGTGGCTACGTTATTGCTGCTGGTTACTATGGAGGTTGACATGGTAACAGTGGAGGTGGTGCCGGTGGTGGTGAGGTTAGGAAAGCTCTGAGCGCCCATGAGAGGAGAAGCTGCAAACACACAAACACACAGACACACAACAGACAGAGGCGGTTAGTCGGTCGCCATGGAGACGAAGCAGCAGAGAAGCTCGTTAAAGGGATAGTTCAACATTTAGTCAAATTGGCCCATCACCATAATCCCTATAGTCATAGCAGTAGGTTCGTTACCTTTAATTGTCGGTGCAAGCTGTTTTTAGAACGGCGGAGCAGAGCCGTGAGCTGCTCAGAGCTACGCTACGGAGGCTCATTATGGGATTTCTTGGTTTCCCTCATCAAACTCATCAAATACACAATCCAACAACTCCACAACGCTCTGGTGGACAAGTTGTGACCTGCACATTCACCACGCTATGAGATAATAACACAACGTTACCACACAGAGTTGTTGTAGAGGGAAATTCAGAGACTGATGATGAAAAACTGTCCCTGAAGGCAACACGCATCAGAGGTTTACCATGTATTTCCCTCTAAAACAACTCTGTGTGGTAACGTTGTGTTATTATCTCATAGCGTGGTGAATGTGCAGCTCACAACTTGTCCACCAGAGCATTTTGCACCGACAATTAAAGGTAACGAACCTACTCCTACGAGTATAGGGATTATGGCAATGGGCCAGTTTGACAAAATGTTGAACTATCTCTTTAAGCTCCTGGCAGCTGATTGGCTGCTCTGCTCTGAACAGTTAGTGAGTCGACGGGTTAGTGGGTCAGTGAACGCATCACGGCGGAGAGCGGCGTGATGCGTTCACTGACCCCAGGTCAAAGTGGTTCTGTTGTAGTAGTAATCCAGTGCAGTATAACTAGTAATCCAGTGTATCTCAGTTTATGTGTGTGTGTGTATTAGTGTGTGTATTAGTGTGTGTGTCTTACTGGCGGTGTGTGTGTGTGTGTGTGTGTGTGTGTGTGTGTGTGTGTGTGTGTGTGTCTGTGTGCAGTGATGTTGATTTTTCAGTTTTCAGTGTAGTGAAAGTCCCCGGGACCCACAGTCCGGGGACTGTGCTTAGACTGTTGCTCTAACGTGACGTTTTTTAAATCCTAGGTTAACCGGGTAATAAATTCATAACCGAGTAGCAGATTGCCCACTCGGGTAACCGTGCACATACCTAGTGACAACGCTACTAGTTCCCATGATTTTAAACACCAGTTGTTGTTAACAATGTATCATTTTTCATGGGAAAATGAGGTGACGCATGGATAGTGAGTTTACTGCGTCCTTTCAGATTTTAATACGTCAGAGACACAGGACGCGTACCTAGCAACATCACTGTGTGTGTGTGTGTGTCTCTCAGTGTGTCTTACTGGCGGTGTGTGTGTGTGTATTAGTGTGTGTGTATTAGTGTGTGTATTAGTGTGTGTGTCTTACTGGCGGTGCTCATCACGTTGCGTCCCAGCGTGTTGGTGTTGTTGTCGCTGCTGCTGCGGCTCAGGTTCATGTTGTTGGTGGCGTTGGTGCGCGACATGTTGGGCGCGCGCCGCACGAACGACTCCATGAGGCTGGTCTCCCGCGACGACAGGTTGGGCACCGAGGCGCTGGAGCTCATGGGGGCGCCGCCGGCCGCCAGCAGCGAGCTCACCGACAGCCGCGCGTTCACCGCCGCCGAGGACGAGCACAGCGGCCGCTGGGACGCCGCCAGCGCCGCCGCCGACGACGACACCGACGCCGCCGCCGACCCGTCCTTCCCGCCCAGCAACGACAACGACGACTCGTTGGACACCGAGCTCACGTCCGGCGAGCTCACGCTCACCAGCGCCATGGAGATCGCCGTTGCCGCGTCGACCGTTGCTGCGGCGTTGGCGTTGTTAGGCGAGTCTTTATTCCCGTCGTCGTCTCCTCCTCTGGGCGTATCGATCGATCCGCCCTCGACGACGCTCGCCGTTGCCGTTGACAACACGACGACAGATGAGGGCTCCTGCTGCTGTCCGTCGGAAACCCCGCTTCCCCCGCCGCCGCTTCCTACTCCCTCGGCGGCTCGGCGCTCCGTCATGGCAACGGCGGCGGCGAGGGAGGACGAGCCGCCGCCGCCGCCGCCGAGGCTGATGTCGGACGACGAGGCGACGCTGCAGACGGAGCTGCTGCTGCCCTTCCTGCTCGACGACGAAGCCCCGCCCACCGACGACGACATCGCCATGACGACGCCACCACCGCCACCGCCGCTGCTGCTGCTGTTGCTCTTATCGGGACAGTTATTTTTCACCAAGCTGCTCCACGTCTGCTGCTGCTGCTGCTGCTGGGAGGATGAGGACGAGGATGATGTGGTAACGCCGCCGCCGCCGCCGCTCGCCACGGCCGCCGCCGCCGGTCCCACGGTGGCGGAGGAGGAGAAGGAGGAGGAGGAGGTGGAGGTGGAGGAGGAGGAGGCGGGGCCTGAAACAGTGGATGAGACGACAGGTTTGGGTGACGGCGCTGAGGCGGCAGCTGAGGACTCAGGGTCGAACCCTGGCGCTAGCTTCAGGTCAAACTTCCCCTCAGCGCCCAAACGGTAAGAGTTAGAGCCGCCAGAGTCCCACGTTACATCAATCCAGCCTGGAGGAGAGAGGAGAGGAGAGGAGGAGAGGAGAGGAGAGACAGAGAGAGAGAGAGAGGAGAGAGAGGAGGAGAGAGGAGGAGAAGACGCATGGATGTCAGAGAGACCGCCAGAGAGAGGGGGAGAGTAGAGAGAAGGAGAGGAGGAAGGGGGAGAGAAAGAAAGAGGAGAGTAGAGAGGGGGGGAGAAGAGAGGGAGGGGGGGAGTAGAGAGAGAGGGGGGGAGGAGGAGAGAGGAGAGACAGAGGAGAGAGAGAGGAGAGGAGGAGAGAGGAGGAGAAGACGCATGGATGTCAGAGAGACCGCCAGAGAGAGGGGGGAGTAGAGAGAGGGGGAGAAGGGGGAGAGGGGGGGAGGGGGGGATAGAGAGAGAGATGGAGGGAGGAAGGGGGAGAGGAGGAGAGGAAGAAGTGGGGGAGAGAGGAGGAGAGACAGAGAGAGGAGAGGAGGAGAGAGGAGGAGAAGACGCATGGATGTCAGAGAGACCGCCAGAGAGAGGGGGGGAGAGAGAGGGGGGGAGAAGGGGGAGAGGGGGGGAGGGGGGGATAGAGAGAGAGATGGAGGGAGGAAGGGGGAGAGGAGGAGAGGAAGAAGTGGGGGAGAGAGGAGGAGAGACAGAGAGAGGAGAGGAGGAGAGAGGAGGAGAAGACGCATGGATGTCAGAGAGACCGCCAGAGAGAGGGGGGGAGAGAGAGGGGGGGGGGAGAGAGTAGAGAGAGATGGAGGGAGGAGGGGGGAGAGAGAGAGGGGGAGGGAGGAAGGGGGAGAGGAGGAGAGGAAGGGGGAGAGGAGAGAGAGAGGAGGAGAAGACGCATGGATGTCAGAGAGACCGCCAGAGAGAGGGGGGGAGAGAGAGAGAGAGAGGGGGGGGGGGGGGGGGGGAGAGAGTAGAGAGAGATGGAGGGAGGAGGGGGGAGAGAGAGAGGGGGAGGGAGGAAGGGGGAGAGGAGGAGAGGAAGGGGGAGAGGAGAGAGAGAGGAGGAGAAGACGCATAGATGTCAGAGAGACCGCCAGAGAGAGGGGGGAGGAGAGAGAGAGGGGGGGGGGTAGAGAGAGGGGAGGGAGGAAGGGGGAGAGGAGGAGAGGAAGAAGTGGGGGAGAGAGGAGAGGAAGGAGAGAGAGAGAGAGGAGTGATAGAGGAAAGGAGGCGACGGACGCATGGATGTCAGAGATTGGCAGAGAGAAAGGAAGGGCGGGGGGAGGAAGGGGGGGAGAGTGAGGATGAGAGGAGGAAGAGGGGAGAGGGAAGGAGGAGAGGAAGAAGGGGGAGAGAGAAGGAGAGGAGGAAAAGGGAGAGAGAAGGGGGGAGAGGGGAGAGAGGAGGAGAGGAGGAGAAGACGCATGGATGTCAGAGAGACCGCCAGAGAGAGGGGGAGAAGGGGGAGAGGGGGGGGGGATAGAGAGAGAGATGGAGGGAGGAAGGGGGAGAGGAGGAGAGGAAGAAGTGGGGGAGAGAAGGAGAGGAGGAAGGGGGAGAGAGAGAGAGAGGAGTGATAGAGGAAAGGAGGTGACGGACGCATGGATGTCAGAGATCAGCAGAGAGAAAGGAAGTAGAGGAAGGGGGGGGAGGAAGGGGGAGAGAGTTAGGATGAGAGGAGGAAGGGGGGGGAGGGAAGGAGGAGAGGAAGAAGGGGGAGAGAAAAAGAGAGAAGGAGAGGAGAAAGGGAGAAAGAAGGAGAGGAGGAAGGGGGAGAGGGGAGGAGGAAAAGGGAGAGAGAAGGAGAGGAGGAAGGGGGAGAGAGGGAAGGAGGAGAGGAAGAAGGGGGAGAGAAAAAGAGAGAAGGAGAGGAGAAAGGGAGAAAGAAGGAGAGGAGGAAGGGGCAAGAGGGAGAGAGGAGGAAAAGGGAGAGAGAATGAGAGGAGGGAGAGGGGAGGAGGAGAGGAGGAAAAGGGAGAGAGAAGGAGAGGAGGAAGGGGGAGAGAGAAGGAGAGGAGGAAGGGGGGAGAGGGGAGGAGGAGAGGAGGAAGGGGGTGAGAGAGAAGGAGAGGAGGAAGGGGGAGTGGGAGAGGAGGAGAGGAGGAAGGGGGAGAGGGAAAGAGAGGGAGAGAAGGGGAGGAGGAAGGGGGGAGAGGGAGAGAAGGAGAAGAGAAAGGGGGAGGGAGAGAGAAGGAGAGGAAGAAGGGGGAGACGGAGAGAAGGAGAGGAGGAAGGGGGGAGAGGGAGCAGGAGAGGAGGAAGGGAGGAGAGAAGGAGAGGGGAAAGGGAGTGAGAAGGAGAAGAGGAGGGGGGAGAGAGAGAGAAAGAGGAGGAAGGAGGAGAGGGAAAGAAGGAGAGAAAGAGGAGGAAGGGGGAGAGGAGAAGGGGGGGCAGAGAGAGACAGTGGAGAGGAGGAGAGGAGGGAGAGAGAGAGAGAAAAGGAGAAGAGGGAGAGAAGGAGAGGAGGAAGGGGGAGAGGGAAAGAGAAGGAGAGGAAGAAGGGGGAGAGAGGAGGAAGGTGAGAGAGTGAAAGAGGAGGAAGGGGGAAGAAGGAGAAAGGGGGAGAGAGAGGAGGAAGGGGAGGACAGAGATAAGTGGAGACAGATGGATGGATATCAGAGATCGCCAGAGAGAGAAGAGGAAGGGGGAGAGAAAGAAAGAGGAGAGGAGGGGGGGAAGGGAGAGAGAAGGAGAGGAGAATGGAGGAGAGGGAGAGAGGAGGAAGGGGAGAGGAAGGGGGAGAGGGAGAGGAGGAAGGGGGAGCAAGAAGGAGAGGAGGAAGGGGGAGCAAGAAGGAGAGGAGGAAGGGGGAGCAAGAAGGAGAGGGGGAAGGGGAGAGGAGGAAGGGGGAGCAAGAAGGAGAGGAGGAAGGGGGAGACAGGGAGAGAGGGAGAGAAGGAGAGGAGGAAGGGGGGGGAGAGAGGAGGAAGGGGGAGAGAGAGAAGGAGAGGGAGAGAGAAGGAGAGGAGAAGGGGGGAGAGGGGAGGAAGGGAGAGAGAAGGAGAGGAGAAAGGGGGAGAGAGGAGGAAGGGGGAGCAAGAAGGAGAGGAGGAAGGGGGAGACGGAGAGAGAAGGAGAGGAGGACAGACATAGGTGAAGACAGACAAATGGATGTGAGAGACCGTCAGATAGAGAGAGGGGGGAGTGGGGGTGGGAGGGGGTGATAGACAGAAGGGGGAGACAGAAAGAGAGAGGGGGGAGAGGGGGGACAGACAGCAGCAGCAGCAGCAGCAGCTCCACCTGAACCACTGAGTCTGTTAAACTGAGACGTAGCTGCTCCTCAGCAACAGGAGGAGGAGGTCTCACTCTGACTCTAAGTCTGGGATCTTTGTAGTTCCACATTTATGTCATAATAGAAATTTAAATGTGAAATATTTACAGCTTCTTGTCTCTCGTGTGTGTTTCTGTCTGTGTGTCTGTGAGTGTGTGTGTGTGTGTGTGTGTGTGCGTGTGTGTGTGTGTATGAGTGTGTTTCTGTGTGTGTGTGTGTGTGTGGTTCAGGTGGAGCAATAAAGAGAGAAAAATATGAACAGTCACAGAAAACGACATCAAAGCAAAAAAGTTCCTGGCAAAACGCAAAAAAGAGTCGAAGCCACGAAGAAAAGAAACGACACTAACGCTCTTCATCATCTTCTCCATCATCATCATCATCATCATCATCATCTTCATCATCAGGGCTCCATTCACATATGAATCAATAATCAATGATCAATAAAAATAATAAGATCATGGACAGAGACATAGAAGAGGAGGACGACGACGAAGAGGAGGAGGAAGGAAGAGGAAGTGGAGGAGGATGATGAAGAGGAGGTAGAAGAGAAGAGGAAGAGGAGAGAGGAGGAGGAGGGAGAGAAAAGGAGGAAGAGGAGAGAAAAAGAGGAGGAGGAGGAAGAGGAGAGAGAAAAGGAGGAGGAAGAAGAGGACAAAGAGGAGAGAGGAGGAAGAGAAAGAGGAGGAGTAGGAGGAGGAAGAGGAAAGAGGAGGAGGATGAAGTGGAGAGAGGAGGAGGAAGAGGAGGAGAGAGGAGGAAAAGGAGGAGGAGGGGGAGGAGGAGGAGGGGGAGGAGAGAGGAAGAGAGAGAAAAAAGGAGAAGAAAGAGGAGGAGGAGGAGGAAGAGGAGGGAGAAGGAAGAGGAGGAGAGAGGAGGAAGAAGAGGAGGAAGAGGAGGAGGAAGAGGAGGAGAGAGAGAAAAGGAGGAAGAGGAAGAGAGAGGAGGAGAGAGAGGAGGAGGAGGGAGGAGGAGAAAGAGGAAGAGGAGAGGGGAGGAGGAAGAGAAGGAGGAGAAGGAAGAGGAGGGAGGAGGAAGTGGGTGAAGGAAGAGGAGAAGAAGGAGGAGAGAGAAGGAGAGAGAGAAAAGGAGGAAGAGGAAAAAGAGGAGGAGAGAGGAGGAGAAGGAAGAGGAGGAGGAGGGAGAAGGAAGAGGAAGAGGAGGAGGAAGAGGAGGGAGGAGAAAGAGGAGGAAGAAGAAGAAGAGAAGAGGGAGAAAGAGGAGGAGGATGGAAGGAGGGAAGAGGAGGAGAAAGAGGAGGAGGGAGGAGGATGGAAGAGGAGGAGAAAGAGGAGAAGAGAGAAGGAGGTGCTGGTTGTACGTCTCAGTCTCCAGATTACCGAGTCGTCGTTTTCTTTCTACCGAACCCGTCGCGCTGTGTCGTGTCGCGTGTGTGTGTTTTTAAATAAAGTTAATTCAAACAACGCGTCACGAGGACAATCTGCTGTGATGTCGTTCGTCTGCTGCTGCTGCTGCTGCTGCCGCCGGCAACGCGGTGCGGACGGAGCGGCGGCGGCGGCGGCCATCTTATCTTCTTACCGTTGTGAGCCTCCCCGGTGACCGTCCCCTCCCCCGCCGGGTTGCCGTCCTGATCCCGCCACTTCCAGTCGATGCCGCGGACAACCCGCGCCCCGGGGACGATGTACTTCATCACCTGGGAACGGAACAGTCGCCGCTGACGACGCAGGTTCGCCTCCGCCTCCTTCACAGCTTTACCTGAGGAGGGGGGGAGGAGGGAGGAAGAGAGGAGAGAGGAAGAGGAGGGGGGAAGAGGAGAGGGAGGGGCCAGAGAGAGGGGGAGGGGCAACGTCAGTCATGTGATACGTATCCACCACTTTATTTTCCCATGATCCATTGCGTCACACCACAACGGAAGTGGGTTTTATTAGCATTCTAGCGAGCGGCTAACTGGTAGCGTTAGCCACCAGTTCTAGCGAGCGGCTAACTGGTAGCGTTAGCCACCGGTTCTAGCGAGCGGCTAACTGGTAGCGTTAGCCACCAGTTCTAGCGAGCGGCTAACTGGTAGCGTTAGCCACCAGTTCTAGGCTAGCGAGCGGCTAACTGGTAGAGTTAGCCACCAGTTCTAGGCTAGCGAGCGGCTAACTGGTAGCGTTAGCCACCAGTTCTAGGCTAGCGAGCGGCTAACTGGTAGCATTAGCCACCGGTGTAGGTACCAAATGTGGGGGCTCTGGGCTGCCAAAACCGTTGTGACTAAATCTGATGTTTGTTAAGTCTATAAAATGAATTATTGAACAAACATTACTATTTCTGTGTGCACGTTTTTGTAATTAGTCATGGTTATCGTAGTTGTTAGCTTTGCTGCTGCTGACAGCTAACAGCAGTAGCTAAGCTAACAGCAGGACGTCAGCTGTTAAAACCCTCCCGTTGTGGGACACGACATGAAACTACTCCAGTTAGCTCAGTCATGTTGGAACTCAGATATCCGCTGGAGAAAATATTTTTTCATGGAGCGTTTATTGAGTCACTGAGTTATTAAAGTTAAACAGGTAGCTAACCGTTAACCCGGCTAATCTATGATAACCATGACTAATTACAAAAATGTGCACACGTAAATAGTAATGTTTGTCCAATCATTGGTTTTATAAACTTTACAAACATCAGATTAGTCTAAACGGTGATATAGAGACGTGAAAAATTAGATATATATAGTGAAACTCTCGTCCGTCACTATTGTTCGAATGCTGGTTTTCTACCAGGAAGTAGTTGTAAACAACAAGGAGATTCGTCCTATAGCAACTCAATGTGCAAAAGGCTCCGCCCCCGGCCACTCCCCTTCATCACTTCCTGTTTCCCCACAAAAAACCCAACTGTGAGATCATAGTTAGCTCTGACGTCACCGTGTCCATGACAACGGGACAGACGGCGACTGTGCGTGCGTGTAGCGCGGCGCTCACCGAGCTGGTCCTCGCAGACGGCGGTCACGGTGCCGTAGAGTTCGAGTCCCGACAGCGACAGGTAGTGCGTCTGTCCGCTGGCGTTCTTCCCCATCTGCTTGATGCGGATGTGTCTCCAGCCCTGTTTCTCCTCCTTGGACGGGTCCAGAGGCCACGTGGCCGTCGACCTGCAGCACACACACACAGTTCATCCATTAATCAAACAATAATCCATTATTAAATTAATCTTCAACTATTCTGATCATCTAATAATCAGTTTGAGTAGTTTTTAATGAAAAAAAGTCCAAATTCTCTGATTCCAGCTTCTGAAATGTGAATATTTCTGGTTTCTTTGTTCCTTTATGACAAACTGAGAACAGGACGACATTTATTAACATTTTATTGACCAAACAACTAATCGATGAATCGTTTAAATAATCGACAGATTAATCAATAATGTAAATAATCGTTAGTTGCAGCCCTCGTATTGTTGAAACTTCCTTTTCAGTCGGGTCAAGTAAATAAAGTTAACTTTTGATCATTCAACAAATTAAGAACTTTTCCCCCAACTACTGGATAATTAAATCAAATTTGAAATCTGAATGTTTTGAAATGTATTTGACTAATGAACTGTAAGTTTGCTCTTTTTTTTTTTTTTAAGCCAGACCAGGCTGTTAAAAGACATTAAAGAAACAACACAGAGCACAGAAAACACATTACATCCCAGTTTTAAATAAACCCACTCTATGCTGCTGCTCTATTATAGTAAAGGGATAAAAGTAAAGACGGATTACATGATCCTGGATGGAAAAAACCAGATCAGATTAAACCTTTTGAACCTTTTGAACAACTGCGCTGTGGTTTTAGAGAAGTCGTACCCGGGTTCGTTGAGGCTGCAGTCGTCCACGTGATTGTAGAGAGTCGTCCAGTTCTGACCGTCCTTCGACACCTGGAAGACCCAGTTCCTCAGCGCCGAGCGGCCGTAGCCCCTGAGACGGGAGGGGGAGGGGCAAGAGGAGGGGGAGGGGCAAGAAGAAGCAGCAGAAACTTTAGAAAATTCAACTGAGAAAACATTTGCTTTCATTTTTAGGGCAACGGGGGCAAACACACCGAGGCTGTTACAGGTCAGTTGTTGTTTCTTTTTCTTTTTCAAACGTCCACTACTCAGGCATACTTTCACCTAGAGACTCCATTTAAACTTTAATATGTAGACACAAGTCTCATCTATTGGTGTATTAATCCATGTTTCGATAGGTATTATAGTTTTTGATCAATCGCTGTTCAATGACCATGACCATATTTGGAGAAATGTTGAGATTATAATGAGTGTGTATTGCACGGAATGTTCGTGTCAGAGTGGGTGACATCATCGACTAGAGTTGAGAAGTTGTCTGAAATCGTCTGAAACTTTTCTCTTTCCACGCTGCTCCCGGCCAGAATTTACACTCTACACACATGATTTTTTCCACAGTTGTAGACAATCTTGTCCTCTCTCTAACAATGTGTTCATCAAAGCAGAGAGACTTACAGAATTTGAATTGTCAGACTCTAAGTGTGACCACGTCTCTCTCTGCTCCTCATTGACTCTAATACAAAGATTTTCTGAGAGAAGCAGAACGGACCCCTGTTTATAACTCGCAAGTGTTTCTAAAATATTTACTGTAGAAACACCAAAGTTATATCAAAGTGTTCGGGAAGTCCTTACGATGACCACGGTCTGCTTCTTTTTCTGATAGGAGCTACCGTTTGGTCAGAATCAGCCCAAACGTGAGACCAGCGCAGAGGCAGAAAATCACAGTTAATCTACTGTGTTTGGTTTATTACCCGGCGTGTCTCGGAGTGTGTGTTTGGTTTATTACCCGGCGTGTCTCAGTGTGTGTGTTTGGTTTATTACCTCACACACAAACTAACATTCAAAAAGCAAATAAAATATTAATTAATAAAAAAATATCTTGGAATTTCATATCTGTAAAATAACATACGCACACATACACATGCACACACATACACATAAAGGGTCTTATGTAGCGTAATAGGGTCTCTTGTTGTCATTTTCATTTGTTTTACCCTCTTATTTTATTCTTTTTATTTTATTTTATAACTGCTGTACATCGGAGTTATCTTACACAGGTTCTTTGATGTGGATGATAATCTGATGGTACAGATTTAATGTAAGATTTTGTTGACTTGTCTTTATGTTGTGATTGCAGATTTATGTTTAAATGTACTGGTTTTAACTGTGGACCCCAGGAAGACCAGCGGCGTTGTAGAGCAGCTAATGGGGATCCTAACAAATAAAACAAATTACCTGGCGTGTCTCAGTGTGTAGGCGGAGGGGATGACCCAGAGGCCGAGGTCGACGGCGAACCAGGCGTTCTTGTCGTCGTTGGTGTGGCAGTTGAGGGCGGAGCTGTCCCGGCTCAGGATGTCCTCCAGTCGCCCGTAGGGGAGGTTCCGCCCCTCTGATGATGTCACCACCACCAGGCCGTAGGCGGCGGGGTTCACCCACTCGTAGGCCGTCCTGAGGACACGGGAGACAAAGAGAGAGATTGGATCAGAGAGAGAATCGGAGGGAAGCTGCTGCTCAGACGAAGCCTCTGAACTAGGGATGGGCATTTTGAATAATTTTCTAACCGAGTATCCTAACCTTGTCGTAACCGGGTAACCGATTACTGTAATAAAAAATATAATGAGGTCATGTCTGATGGACAGAGCGCAGCCGGGGCATAAATGCTCTCTGACCGTCAGACAGTCACATCACTGACACACAGCGTCGTCAGACTAAACATCAGGTGGATAATAAGAGTAGAGATGGAGTTTAAGATGCACATACGGGGCAGATGAGCATCTTTATGCCGCGGCTGCCTCGGAGGAGAAAACTTTTTTTTTTTTTTTAATCATTAGCGGTGTTTATTTATTAGTAACTCCATCCCTGTGGAGCTCGACTTTGGTCCTTTCTTCTTCTTCGCAACTTAATTGCACTGATCAATAAGCACTTTGTGATATCCTATGTACTTGAACACTCCGCACTTTATGTAAAACTCATGTATTTGATTACTTATTTATTGCACTCGAATACTTTATTCCTTTAATTACTTAGAAACATCTTAGCGCACTTCAGGTAGGCTTTTAAAATGGTCATGTTGTTATGTACTTATGTAGGATTACTAATTGCCATGTTTGTCGTAACCGTTTGTCTGTCAAATTGTTATTACCATGTTTGTCGCTACAGGACTACAGATGGAAATTAGCGGCTCCGCTAAATCTGGTGCAGCCATCTTTTTATTGTCTCAATAACTAATGTCACTGCACACTGTCCTTTTTAAATAAATAAAAAATAAAAATAAAAAATAATGTAGTTTGATCCGACACTAGACTGGAACTCTAACATGACGTTATTTTAATCCTAGGTTAACCGGATAATAAATTCATAACTGGATAGCAGATTACCTACTCAGGTAACCGTGCACATCCCTACTCTGAACGCAGTCGACCCGTTCATCCTTCTTACTTGGCGTTGGTTCCGACCCAGTAGATGATGCCGTTCTCGTCAAAGTCGTGCTGGTGTCTGAAGGTGAAGGTCTGACCCTCCCTCAGCTTCCTCACGAAGACGAAGGACGAGCGCTCAAAGTCGTACCACTGCTTCGCCACCTGGAGGAGGAGGAGGAGGAGGAGGAGGAGGAGTCAGGTTTCTTTATTCGTACCCGTAGGTAGATTCGTCCTGCAGCGAGTTCTCATTCACACATTTAACATTTCATCAAACAAACATAATAAACCAGAAAACCAAGATAAAGTGTTGCAGAGCTCAAGGCTCCACCAATAAACACACAGATCTCCTTATATAAAAGTGCCTAGGTATGTATATAGTTGTAAAAAGAAAAGTTCACAGATGAAAAAAATAAATGTTGCATGGCGACTTGTTTCAGACTTAGGAATTTACTAGGATGGTGAGTCTGCAGCCATGACTTAATCTTATTTTATGCTTCTTCTTTTGTTGGTGTTGCTGTTCTTCTCCGACTCGTAACGTTGTGTTATTATCTCATAGCGTGGTGATAATAACACAACGTTACCAGACAGAGTTGTTTTAGAGGGAAATACAGAGACTGTTGATGAAAAACTGTCCCTGAAGGCAACGTGCATCAGTGGTTTTGCATGAATTTCCCTCTACAACAACTCTGTGTGGTAACGTTGTGTTATTATCTCATAGCGTGGTGAATGTGCAGCTCACAACTTGTCCACCAGAGCGTTGTGGAGTTGTTGGATTGTGTATTTGATGAGTTCGATGATGAGGGAAACCAAGAAATCCCATAATGAGCCTCCGTAGCGTAGCTCTGAGCAGCTCACGGCTCTGCTCCGCCGTTCTAAAAACAGCTTGCACCGACAATTAAAGGTAACAAACCTACTGCTATGACTATAGGGATTATGGTGATGGGTCTATTTGACTAAATGTTGAACTGTCCCTCACCATCTTCAGCAGGTACTGCTCCAGAGACTCGACCGTCGCCAGCGGCTCCATCTTCAACATGCGTCCGGTCCGGTCGATCAGCGCCGTCTCCCCCGGCGCCCGCTCCAGACGGAAACGCAACCTCCTCGTCAAGATCTGACACACACACACACACAGAGAGGAGATCATCAATAAGCACATATAACATATAAATACACATGTTTTTAACCCGCCTGTTGTCCACCTGGGCCAAGGAAGGAAGGAAGG
Source organism: Trachurus japonicus (assembly GCF_045865225.1). Taxonomy (NCBI): domain Eukaryota; kingdom Metazoa; phylum Chordata; class Actinopteri; order Carangiformes; family Carangidae; genus Trachurus; species Trachurus japonicus. Next base: position 1,620,943 of record NC_140928.1, on the reverse strand, counting down.
ACAAAGGGAAAGTAGGAAGGAAGAAAGGAAGGAAGGGGGGAAGGAGGGAAGGAGGGAAGGAAGGAAGGAAGGAAGGAAGGAAGGAAGGAAGGGAGGAAGGGTAAAGGGAAAGACGGGTGGAAAAAAAGAAGGTAAAAAGGAAGGGAAGATATATATGGAGGGAGGGGACTGATTGGGTCAAAAAAGGAAGGGAGAAGGAAGGGAGGGAGGGAAAAGGATTGTGGAAAGGAGGAAGGGGAAAAGGAAGGACAGAAAGATGGAGGGGGGGAACAGATTCGTTCAAGGAAGGAAGAAGGGAGGAAAGAAGGAAGGGAAAAGGAAGGAAAGAAAGACGGAGGGTCAATTGGATCAAAAGAGGAAGGAAGAAGAAGTGAGGATGAAGGGAAGGAAGGAAGGAAGAAAGGAAGGACAAAGGGAAGGAAGTGAGGATGAAAGGAAGGAAGGAAGGAAGAAAGGAGGGAAGGACAAAGGGAAAGAAGGAAGGAAGGAAGGAAGGAAGGAAAAAAGGATTGTGGAAAGAAGGAAGGGGAAAAGGAAGGACAGAAAGATGGAGGGAGGGAACAGATTCGTTAAAGGAAGGAAGAAGGGAAAGAAGGGAGGAAAGAAGGAAGGGAAAAGGAAGGAAAGAAAGATGGAGGGTTAATTGAATCAAAAGAGGAAAGAAAAGGAAGTGAGGATGAAGGGAGGAAGGAAGAAAGGAAGGACAAAGGGAAGGAATGGAGGAAAGAAGGAAGGAAAGAAAGATGGAGGGTCAATTGGATCAAAAGAGGAAGAAAGAAGAAGTGAGGACGAAGGGAAGGAAGGAAGGGAAAAAGGATTCTGGAAAGGAGGAAGGGAGAAAGGAAGGAAGGAAGGAGGAAGGAAGGAAGGAAGGACAAAGGGAAAGAAAGGAAGGAAGGAAGGAAGGAAGGAAGGGAAAAAGGATTCTGGAAAGGAGGAAGGGAGAAAGGAAGGAAGGAAGGAAGGAAGGAGGAAGGAAGGAAGGAAGGAAGGAAGGACAAAGGGAAAGAAAGGAAGGAAGGAAGGAAGGAAGGAAGGAAGGAAGGAAGGGAAAAAGGATTGTGGAAAGAAGGAAGGAAGGAAGGAAGGAAGGGAGGGAGGAAAGAAGGAAGGGAAAAGGAAGGAAGGAAAGAAAGATGGAGGGTTAATTGGATCAAAAGAGGAAGGAAGAAGTAGTGAGGACGAAGGAAGGAAGGACGGCTGAAAGGAAGGAAGGAAGGAATGAAGGAAGGAAGGAGGGAGGGAAGGGCAAAGGGAAAGAAGGGAGGAAAGAAGGGAGGGAAAAGGAAGGAAAGAAAGATGGAGGGTCAATTGGATCAACAGAGGAAGGAAGAAGAAGTGAGGACGAAGGGAAGGAAGGAAGGACGGCTGGAAGGAAGGGAAAAAGTATTGTGGAAAGAAGGAAGGGAGAAAGGAAGGAAGGAAGGAAGGAAGGAAGGAAAAAAGGATTCTGGAAAGAAGGAAGGAAGGAAGGGAGGGAGAAAGGAAGGAAAGAAGGACTGACCTGCAGGTTGTATGAGGATCCCGGGGTGTCGTACAGGTGCAGAGGTAGACGTTCAATCGACTCCAGGACAGCGATCAGTTTACGGATTAAGGCCACAGCTGGACGGCTACACACACACACACACACACACACACACACACACAGAGTCACGTTAATAAAGCTGGCGGTGGTGGTCGTCACGGTAACAGGCGGAGGTGTGTGTGTGTGTGTGTGTGTGGGGGGCGTGTCCTTACCTCTCGTCGTCTTCGTTCTCGCTGAAAGCCGCCTTAAAGACATTGATCCTCTCCATCAAAGGTTTACAATCATGTTTCAGGTCCAGCTCCAAACTCTGCACACACACACACACACACACACACACACACACACACACACACACACAGGTCAATTAATCACACAATAATCGATTAGTAAATTAATAGTCAACTATTCTGATAATCTAATAATAAGTTTAAATCGTCCAGATTCTCTGATTCCAGCTTCTTCAATGTGAATATTTCTGGTTTCTTTGTTCCTTTATGACAATAAACTGAGTCTCTCTTTGGTTTGTGGACAAAACAAGACATTTGAGAAACACTGATTGATATTTTTAGACATTTTTAACATTTTTAACATTTTATTGACCAAACAACTAAGCGATTAATCGTTTAAATAATTAAAGACAGATTTATCCATAATGAAAATAATCGTTAGTTGCAGCTCTACTGGAAACCACTGAGTCACACACATGCCAACCAAGTGAAGGTGGTGAATATTGGACAAGTTTTTGAGAAATTATTATAATTTTTTAGAAATTTTTCCACTTTTTCTAGAATTTTTTAAAAAACTTTTTTGTTTTGAAGAAATGTTTCCACTTTTTTCTATAAATTTTTTATTTTTTTTACTTTTTATTTTGAAATTTTACCACTTTTTCTAGAATTTTTTTAAAAACTTTTTTGTTTTGAAGAAATGTTTCCACTTTTTTCTAGAAATGTTTTCACTTTCTTTGTTTTTTTTAAAAAAATTGAACCATTTTTTTCCAGGAATTTCTCTACAATATTTCCAAAAGCAAATAAATTGCATGGATCTATTAGAAAATTAAAGTTTACTAATCTATTACTGTTTCACAGAAGTGTTTCAGTATGGCTTCCTGAAAGTCATGTGATAAATTAAAGCGTTGTTATTGGTAATCTAAGGTCTCCTCTCTTTTCTAAAGTATTACAGCATTAAAGGGATGCATGGTGGAGATGTGACAGGACAAACATTGGTTTGTTTCCTGAGGGCAACACGGTGCCATAGAGCAGTGGTCCCCAACCACCGGGCCGCGGACCGGTACCGGTCCGTGGATCATTTGGTACCGGGCCGCAGAAAGATGAAATGAAAATGAAAAAAAAAAAAAAAGTTTGTTTCGTCTATTTCACACTTCCGGTCGTTTTATTTTGAAAATGTTGCCACTTCCGTTTGTGCATCGTTCCAGCGCTGCGCAATTGACAGGCAATTGACAGGCAGGCACAAACGTAAAAGAGTGAAAAACACACGTCGCCGAGCCGGGAAAAACTCAATAATGAGACGACAGAAGACCCGACGCCTTCCAACAAGAAGAAAGCTGTTCTAAAAGAAAAAGCACGAGTCCTGTTTAAATGACGGGTTCATTGCAACAGGTGATTCACATGCTCCAAGCTCCGCAATGTGTGTGCGGGACCCGGCCGGCTCTCTGCCGCTTCATCACTTCACAGAAAACTTCTCTCCCTGCGTTCTGGATTTAAGCAGAATATCCTGAGATCACCACAAAAGCACTGAAAACCTGCTTCCATTACAAACATATTATGTTTGTGAAACGGAGTTTTCTGCAGCTTCAGCAGCAAAACGAGATGACAGAGTAGACTGGTAGAGACAGGAACCGAGATGACAGACGGAGCATCACCCCCGGATGACTGACATTATTATTGTGATACTATATTATGGTGAGTTGTAACAAAGAACGTAAACCTAAGAGAAAATTTAAGCTACGTGAACATGTAGTCCTGTTTATACAGTAGGCCTACATGTAATGTAAACAGGAGAACGTACGCTACCCCCAACCCCCCCCCCCCGTCCGCGGTAAAATTTTCCACCGGTGACCGGTCCGCGGAGATAAAAAGGTTGGGGACCGCTGCCATAGAGGGTTAATTGTTTCCATGAGGAATTTTTAATTAAATATTGCTTAATGTGAATAAACCCGTGTGTGTGTGTGTGTGTGTGTGTGTGTGTGTGTGTGTGTGTGTGTGTGTGTGTGTGTGTGTGTATGTGTGAACGTGTTAGTGACCCACGTTGTTGAGGACGGTGAACAGCGCCTGGACCAGGCCGCTGCTGCACATCTCGTAGGGAGAGATGGTGTTCTCGTCCTTCAGCACCACGATCAGGTTCTCTAGAGCCGTCTTCATCAGGTCCCTCCACGTGTTCTCCCCCTCCACACACTGAAGACACACACACACAGAGAAACACACACACACACACACACACACAGGAGATGATCAATAAGCACATTTATAAAAGGTAAAGGTGAAATCCGGCGATCTGATTGGTTGTTAACCGTGGTATAATGAGCAGTTACCACGGCTACTATTCTAAAGCCTTATCACAGCGTAGGCTATCACTCCGCCTCAGGCACGTATGACTGGTATGAATGGAAGTTGTTGTCATGTATCCATGACAACGGACTGTTGCAGTCCGTAGCAACAGACAGTCGATGTTTTTACGATGTTAAAAACTGTAGTAAAGTAGTGTAATTGACATGTTGAAGGTGAACTTTGACCTCCAGAGGGTTAACAATGGTAGAGGACTGAGCAGTGACAGAGCTACTTGGAGCTAACGTCTGGAGAGGTGGGAACTGTTTTTTTCACAGTGAGGCTATTTTATTGGATAATATGTATTTCTGGTTGAATAAAACTACATGTCCTCTTTCATATTGCCTTTATTCGTAACCGTTTTATAAAAGTAATATATCACTCCAGTCCGTGGTCTATGCTCATTCTACCACTCTAAGGGGCGGTCTTCGGCCCGACGCGAAGCGGAGGGACTGGAGTGATATATTGCTTAAGTAACATATTCAGGGTTCCCACTCTTTTCTTGAAATCATTTTCCAGGACTTTTCCAGCTGCTACAGTCTGACAGACGTTAGTTTTTAAGCCATTCACTGATTCATCCCCCGTCCCATTCATGCTTTGGAAGAAATCTTCTTTTCGACAATGGAACTTTATTTTGTACATTTAATCAGTTTGTTTCTGTTTATTCCTCTCTCTCTCTCTCTCTCTCATGCAGTCTGTGGCTCTAACTAATGAAATAATCTCTTAAATGCTTAGAAATTATAATGAATGTATCATAGAACAGCACAAACATGTATGATTTTTTGTTTTTTGTTTGGAAATGAAATCCTCAGCAGGGTCTGAACAAGTCAAACTGAGCTCTAGTAGCTGATGTCATGATGTGATAAACTCATTTTCCATGTGTTTACCATGACTGGAAAATTGGTCAACAATTTTCCAGGTTTTCCAGGACGCGTGGGAAGAACCCTGATATAAACACACATACATGTATTCAAAATCTGTATAAAGTGAAATACGAGATTTGATTGAAAACAGAATAAATATGTGAATAAATAAATATGTTACCTGTCTGTTGGTGTGTGTGTGTGTGTGTGTTACCTGTCTGTTGGTGTGCAGTTCCCATGACGACTCGAGCTGCGTGGAGATGTTCCTGAGCGTGACCACCACGCCGCGCGGCATGCTCTCCACGGCCTTGAAGTGGTCGTCGTACAGCTCTCGGGCCATGCTCTTCACCTTCTGCTTCGTCTTCTCCAGCTTCGACTTCAGCTTCCTGCCGCGCTTCCCCGTCCAGCCCGTCACAAACTCTGAGCCTGCACACACACACACACACACACACACACACACACAGACAGACACACACACACACACACACAGACACACACACCACACACACAGACAGACACACAGACACACACACCACACACACACACACACACACAGGAGATCATCAATAAGCACATGTAACATATAAATACACATGTTTTTAACCCTCCTGTTGTCCACCTGGGTCAAGGAAGGAAGGAAGGAAGGAAGGAAGGAAGGAAGGAAGGAAGGAAGGAAGGAAGGAAGGAAGGAAGGAAGGAAGGACAAAGGAAAAGTAGGAAGGAAGGGAAAGACAGAAGGAAAGAAAAAAGGGAAAAAGGAAGGGAAGATATATGGAGGGAGGGGACTGATTGGGTCAAAAAGGAAGGAAGAAGGAAGGAAGGGAGGAAGGAAGGAAGAGAGGGAAAAGGATTGTGGAAAGAAGGAAGGGGAAAAGGAAGGACCGAAAGATGGAGGGAGGGAACAGATTCGTTCAAGGAAGGAAGAAGAGAAAGAAGGGAGGAAAGAACGAAGGGAAAAGAAAGGAAAGAAAGATGGATGGTCAATTGGATCAAAAGAGGAAGGAAGAAGAAGTGAAAAGAAAGGGAAGGAAGGAAGGACAAAGGGAAAGAAGGGAGGAAAGAAGGAAGGAAAGAAAGATGGAGGGAGGGAGGGAACAGATTCGTTCAAGAAAATAGACCCTCTAAGACAGTGGTTCTCAACATGGGGTCCTTGAGACGGTATAAGGGGGTCCCCAACTTTTTCTTGAAATTTTACCACTTTTTTCTAGAATTTATTACATTTTGAGAATTTTTTACCACTCTTTTATTTTTAATTATTTATTATTTTATTTTTCCCTTAAAAAAAATAAAATTTTAAGAATTTTTTTTACCACTTTTTCTAGAATTTTGAAAAAAAAAATTGAGAAATTGTACCACTTTTGTCTGGAAAACTTAAAAAAAATAAAATTCAGAATTTTTACCACTTGTTCAAGAAATGTTTTTAGAGAAATTGTACCACTTTATATCCAAGAAATTTCTCTATAATATTTCCAAAAATTCACACCATTGGTCCTAATTTGAACGTCTAAACGAACGACTAAAAAAGTAACATTCTTCAGTCTCAGGACAAATATTTGTGTATTTCTGGCATTTGCTTCAAAATGTTGTCCAATGGGGGTCCGTGGTCTAATTTGTGTCAATTTAGGGTCCTTGATGTAAAAACCTTTGAGAGCCACTGCTCTAAGACACCTTCTGTGTGAATTTGGGAACTCTATGATGAACAGAACTGAAATAGACGACGATTACAAACTCATGAAAACTCACAATCGGGACATTTTTATCATAATTCGGCTTTTGCTGGTTTCTGCATCGGGTCGAATCAGTGGAATAAAAGCAGCCCGTATCTTTAAATCTACTGTTACAGCTTAGTGCCACTAGTTAGAGAACACGTCCAGCTTCAATCCTGACGTCGTTTGTGTGTTTTTATGCAAAATATCAGAGGACAAAGAGTTTGACTGGAGCTCAGCCGCAGCTCGGAGCCAGGAAGGGGTCTCGATCCCGCCCGGTCTAGCAGTAGTTGTGTTATTGTTGTTCTGTAGCGCCCCCCCATGGTGGTTTTGTGAATAAAACAACAATATTTATCTGACACGAGCCCTTTGACCCAGAAATCTCCCGTACTTTCCAGACTCTAAGCTGCTACTTTTCCCCCCGCAACACAAACACGCTCCGTAATCTCTTGTTCATGACGGTTAAGACGACAAACACACGCGCCGTAACATCGTATATGTTATGTAACGTTATCCACCGCTCCATTTATTGATTTTTCACCGGCTTTGTTGTCAACAGATGCACATGGAGGAGAGGAGCGTCACCAGAACAGACTGTCACAGTTCCTACTGTCTCTCTGTGGAAATATCTCATGTTACAACATGAAAACCTGACGCTTAGATTCAAGTGCGGCCTGTATATGTATTTTCTTTTATAATTTAGCTGGTGCGGCTGATACTCAGGTGGCTCTATAGTCCGGAAAGTACGGTAAGTGTCAGAAGAGCGACAGGCACAAACAGCTCATATTTCATAAAAGACACTACATTATATCTCCATTTCTAGAAAACAAGCAGAGGTTTAGATGAAAACATGTAGAAATAAACGGTTTGTCTCCATTGGAAGCAGAAAGTTTCACCTTTCAAACGAGCCATAGTGTGTGTTTATAGCTATAATATAGAATACACTATGGCTCTACATAAACTGTCAACAATGGTCTAAATTAACTGAGGAAGTTGAGGTTTTTACTCTTAAACTGTAACCAGCTGAAAACGAATCGACGAATGGTTTTAAAAACGGGCTGAAAGTGAATGAATGAGAACAACAGTTGTGTTGTTGAACTAATTGAAGGACGAAGGCGACGACTACACGACTTCCTGTCGGTGTCGAGACATTTTCACCTTTTTTCACCTCTGTTCTTACCTCATGTTTCTGCAGCTCTTTAAACTTGTTGAAGCTCAGTGGAGATTTAATACAAGAAGATTTGATGTGAAACAGTTTTTTTTAATAAAGTAGTGAATCTTCTTTTTTTTTTTGGATCATGGTTATCGAATGAGAATCGAGAATCACAGAAATTCAACTACTGAAAATCTGGTATCGTGACAAGCCGGACTATATGTTGCACCGGATTATCAGTCGCATCTGTCCAAAAATACGTCATGAAGAGGAAAAAAACATATCTAAGCCTCCCTGCCCTCTTGTGGTCATAGCGTAGCGTCGTAGCGTATTTTCAATATATAAGTCGCTTCTGAATATAGGTCGCATGGCCACAAAAAAAATGTGACTTATAGTGCGGAAAATACGGTACTTATTTTTAATAAAAGGCCCCACAGCCGGAAAAAGAGAGAATAAGTCAGTAAAAGACATGTCATACGTGGACAGTAAACTCGACTCAAGACAGAAAAGAGCAGTAATAAAGAGACGGGTGCACATGGAGCAGACCGGTCGACTCACCGAGCGAGGTCTCTGCGGTGAACGAGTGTTTGGTTCCCCGGTTGGACTCGAACACGAAGCCGGGCAGGTCTTCCTTCAGGATGGTGGCCTGCTGGCCGTCAGAGTTGTGGATGGCGATCTCTCCGTCCTTCAGGCAGGTGAGGGACCAGTTCCCCACCGTCAGCTTGGTGGGACCCACGCTGGACAGGATGGGCTGACTGGCCGTCACCGGCTTCACCTGGCTCCGAGCTCGCTGCAGCTTCTCCAGGAACTCGCTGCGGGACTCTGGAGGACCAGGACCAGGACAGAGAGGTTACATTAATTAACTAACAAATCAAATCTAGTCAAGATATAATTACATTACTAATTATATACACAAAATATTTTAGTATCTATTAATATAGGAGCAATTATTAATCCTCCAGGGGAAATGTTTACAGCAGGGAGAGCAGCATAGAGGCCATGAGGCAGAGTGCATTACTCATTGGTTTGTTTTTTAAATATAAATATAAAGATTTTCTGAGAAAAATGTCGATGTGTTCAATACTTTTTTCCCTCGCTGCTATTGTCAACTTACGAAGGAGTATTAGGGGCAGCCAAAAAAAAAAAAAAAATCCGGCACAAGAAAAAAAAAAAGGGCCAGGCATAAAAATAAATAAATTGAGAAAATATCAAAGTACTATAGTCGGTAGCCATGGCTGCCTCTACAGATGCCTTGCTGTAGGCTACTTCAGAATCGGCCTTAGTAATTTTTATTTAACCTTTATTTAACCAGGAATAATCCCATTGAGATTCAGAATCTCTTTTGCAAGGGGGTCCTGGCCAAGAGGAGGAGTAAGGATATTCTCTCTCGGGCTCATAAACACGGTGTGGTCATAAGTATAAGGACGTTGAAGAGACTGTGTCGGAAACTTGGTTTGTTTAGGAGGATAAACCACACAAACTTGGAGGAGGTGAGGGTTAGGCCTATGTCAGGGATGCAAACGGGTCAGGACCAAAAAAGAGAGGAATTTCCCGGGGGGGGGGGTGCTCACCATTAACAAATAAGTACATTACAATATCACGGAAAAGTCAATTTCCAGTAGTTCAACCCCAACTAAGTATTGAGTGCATATAGATGGACATAGTTTTCAGAAGGCCAACATTTCTATATTAAAAATGCTTTAAAAAAAATCCTTTGCAATATTTCCATTTTGGAGATGATTTTTAGGTCTCCACTTAATGTTAGTCATAATTATTACTATTAAAATAAACTGAATAAATAAAGACATGGGATGTTTCATTCAGTGTGTAATGGACATATAGGCCTATATAATGTGTTAGTTTCACTTTAATGGAACACATTCTACATCGCGGAGGCGACGTCTTTAGGGCTTCCTTCACCTCTGAAACGGGGCATGTCCGGTGCACAGCTCCACGGACATGCCCCGTTAATATAATACATCCATGACATGCACGGGGGAAAAAACGGCGTCGCCGTCGCACCGACTGCACGCGGATACGCGCCGCTTAATGAGCGTGCATGTCGCGCGTCTACATTGGAGGTCGGCTGTTACCAGTATAATCAGAGACCATGAATGAGTTCGCCTCAGTTTCACGTGATTGTCACTGTCAGCCTGTTAGAAAAACATTTTACTGACCCCAGCTGAGACCCCCCCCCCCCCCCCCCTCCCAAAAACAAAAACTCTTCGGATCTGAACAATTCACACAAGTCACCTAATTGGTCATGAAAAAAGCGAGTTTCGCTTTTCAGCGCGCTGTTTGCATCCCTGCTATGTTGTATCACAAGATACAATAAGACAATTAATCAAGTTGATTTACAGTTGCACCACTTTAGAAAATCACCTTCACACTCTAAAGACTATTTATTTATTTTTTGCATAGCTTTTTTCTTTTTTCTCGTGCCGGATTTTAAACATTTTTTTGTTTGTTCTGCTCCTTTAATACGTTTATTTGGAGGGGAATAAATCTCCCTCTGACAAACTTTACCACTCGGTCACGTCTCTGTTCTGAAACTCACATGGAACTAAAACAACGCTAGACACACAGTTGTTGTGTAATATTTGTTCGTTCTGTGTGAGTTGAGCTCTTTTACCTCGATGGTTCTGACAGAATCTTTTTGTAAAGTGACAGTACTGAGGAATCTTTATGATTAATGAATTGTGGCGTTTTAATACTGCATTTAACTGTGAAAACCAGTGATGGTGACATGGCTACGTGGTTGTGTGTGTGTGTGTGTGTGGTTGTGTGTTGTTACCGGAGCTGTCAGACCCTCCCTCGGGGCTGCCGCTGCTGTACATGGTGGCCAGTTTCCCGTCCAGGATGAAGCGGAACCAGCCGTTGGAGCCGTTGGACAGCTCCAGCGCCGCCGCGTCCGACCAGATGTAGAGGCAGTCGCGGCCGCGGATGATGGACCAGTCCCTCCAGTGGTACGGCTTCCCCTGCTGCACCTCCCGGGCATCCTCCTGCACCTCCTCCTCCTGCTCCACAGACACACAACACACAACACACCGCGTCATCTTCACCGGCTCTACAGCTCTACAGCACACACACTAACAGCATTTTCTGAGTACCATAAAATTTGGTGTATAAGTCGCACTTTTTTTCCTTTTTTTCCATCTAAAAAGTTGGGTGCGGCTTATACACCGGTACAACCTATAGACAGAGGTAAATGTCAACCCCGTTTAAAACTGGTATTAACAGCGTTCTCTGTGATCAGACTGCAGTCACATAGAGCTGGACCACTTGAAAGTAGCTATGGCAACCAGGTGCATCGAGGACGGATTGTGATCCGATGGGTCAAACCACCTCCCGGAGGCGGTCGGAGTCGCATTGTGACCACATGTGTGTGAACACAGGTGTAAGCAGTAATACGTCCTGTATCCACATACGACTACGCGGGCAGAACGGTGTTTCAGATGACGATAATTAACGAGACTCATTTGGGCCATAGTCTCCGACATAAAATAATATTATTGTTATGGTTTTTTTTAACAGCATTTCATCGTCTCTCATCTCTGCCCCTCCTCTTGCTGCACTATATTGCACTAAATATACAGTGTTCAAATTACCCCGCGATCTATTTTATTTTTAAATATAAAACAACAAGAAAGAGCTACACCGCAGCACAGAAACATGTGGAACCTGTATAATGTTTTTAATACCAAATAGCAATAAAAAACATTGTTTTCCCAGTTTGAGGCCCTCAAAAATAGACTGCTACTTATATACCAGTGCGACTTATATTCCGAATTTTACAGTAATTAATATGTAAATTATAATTTGGTTTGCTTTTTGGAATATGTTTTTCTGTTAGGAAAAAAATACACGAAAAACATTACTGGCTTAAGATTTCTAAATCCCGCAAGAAGCTCCGACCTTCAGGTAACGTTTAACCGCTGTGGTCAAGCCTCCACTTCATCATGAATCTATTAGATCTATTAGATCCATGATATGTGAAGGCTCCACTTCCCCGACAATATTTTTGTGCTACATGTACAGTAGATAGAGCGTGTAAGGACTGATTTCAAAATAAAAGGTGACCTTCCAAAACGGATTCAGTTGCATAATTTGCAAGGTGATGTAGATTTTCAAAGGAAAAGCCTAACGACACTGTTTCTTTTTTTTTACTGTGTTCCCTTTAAATTCAGATTGAGGTGGAGTTCTGTAATATTATACTGTCTGATGGAGCACTTTTATTTTGAAATCAGTCCTTACATTACCTGCGGTTGGGAGCTTCTGGCGGGATTCTGAAATCTCTGAAAAACAGGAGGAAAATACATTACTCAGTCAGAAAAACCATTCAAAAATAGTCAATAATCAATTAATTTTCTTGTTTTTTGTTGTTGTGACCTGCACATTCACCACGCTATGAGATAATAACACAACGTTACCACACAGAGTTGTTTTAGAGGGAAATACAGAGACTGTTGATGAAAAACTGTCCCTGAAGGCAACGCGCATCAGTGGTTTTGCATGAATTTCCCTCTAAAACAACTCTGTGTGGTAACGTTGTGTTATTATCTCATAGCGTGGTGAATGTGCAGCTCACAACTTGTCCACCAGAGCGTTGTGGAGTTGTTGGATTGTGTATTTGATGAGTTTGATGAGGGAAACCAAGAAATCCCATAATGAGCCTCCGTTGGTAGCGTAGCTCTGAGCAGCTTGCCGCTCTGCTCCACCGTTCTAAAAACAGCTTGCACCGACAATTAAAGGTAACGAACCTACTGCTATGACTATAGGGATTATGGCAATGGGCCAATTTGACTAAATGTTGAACTATCCCTTTAAGAGAATTACAGCTTATTCACAAATAGCCACTGTACTTTTTCTAACTCTCTCTCTCTCTCTCTACCTTCTCTGGTTTGGCTTCGTCCTCGTTCTCGTCGTCGGACGCCGGCCCGGCCAGCGTGGAGACCTTGTTGATGACGCCGAGCCGAGCCAGCTGGTCCAGGAACACGTCGCCTCCTTTGTCCACCAGGTCTCTGATGATCTGCAGCGCCAGGAGGTGGCCGTCGTCGTCGTCCTGTTGGGAGCAAAACACACAGAGCTCCATCAGTCACAGTTATACGTATTGATCAGAGAGGAAACGTCTGAGTTTTGTGGCGGTCTTTTGGATGAGAATCATCAGTTTGATTGATTTTATCACTTTTACTTGAGTGTGTTGCTCTGTTTCCGAGTCGAAACAGATTCAAGACTGAACTCAAAAACTCAAACTGGTGTTGTAGTGAGGGAGAGCCCAACTTTACTTTACAGATAAACGTCATTTAAAAAGGACAACGTTACAGAGAGAAACACATTTTTGACATGTTCTCCATCAATACCAGGCCTTATTCTGTACAGATGTGAAACGACGTCGGCGTTATTTGATTTCAAGAGAAATGTTACTTTCGACCCAATCAGAGGAGATGAAAGTAACACGACAGGATAAACTTGTTCTTATTAAAAATGTCACACAATGCTCTTGTTTATATGTGATTACAAACATGTTGTGACCTTTATCTTATCTAAAAATACATTAATTTCATTTAATTTTTTACTAATATAATATACTTTTTACTAATATAATTTATTTGACTGGAAACGGTTTAAAGCTCAGGAGCATTAATATTTAGTTGGTACTTTAAGTCCTTATAGAGCAGTGTTGTGTTACAACATGCAGTGTTTGTAGGAAAAGTCTTGTTTGTCTGTTACCTCAATTAATTTAAAGTCAAAGTCGTTGCTGTTTAATCTGTGAACATTTTAGTCATTAACATTAAAAACACACTCTTTCTGGTGGTAAAATAAGAGTAAAAGGTAAAAAAAATAAAAATTGACTACAACACGAACTCAAACCATGAAGAGGAGGAAACACTTCTTCCCTCCAGTGTTTTATTTTGAAGGGCTGATCCATGAGAAGATCTGATTGGCCGGCTATTGTTGTCTGATTCCTTTGGTGTAAATCTGGTTTTAGTTTGGGATCTGGAGCTTTTATTCCACCGCCTGTAGAGTGTTTATAGTGTGTAGTGTGTGTAGTGTTGTAGTGTTGTATTGTGTAGTGTGTAGTTTACAGTGTGTACCTCCTGGTCCAGCACCGTAGCAGTGATCTCCACCAGCACCGTGGGCAGGTTGTGTCCCGTCTCGCTGTCACACACTTCCTTCAGCAGCAGCTCACTGCTGTAGTGAACCATCTTCCTGATCAGAGCCAGGCTGGCTTTCCTAGAGACACACACACACACACACACACACACACACACGGGAGTCAGAGGGTCATGTGAGCTCAGTCAGATGTTTCTCTCTCTCTGTGTGTATCTACTAGGGATGGGCTTTTCGAATCATTTTCTAACCGAGTAACCTAACCTGGTGTTACCCGGGTAACCAAATACTGTAATAAAAAATAAAATAACGTCATGTCTGATGGACAGAGCGCAGCCGGGGCATAAATGCTCTCTGTCCGTCAGACAGTCACATCACTGACACACAGCGTCGTCAGACTAAATATCAGGTGATAATAAGAGTAGAGATGGAGGTGAAGATGCTCATACGGGGCAGATGAGCATCTTTATGCTGCGGCTGCCTCGGAGGAGAAAACTTTTCTTTCTTTTTGTTTTTTTAAATCATTAGCAGTGCTTATTTATTAGTCCACACTACATTTTGGTGCCTTCGCTCCTCTCGGCCTCGCATCGTCTCAGGAAATAACTGGGAAGGTTTCAGAATGTTTGTAAACTGAAAGCAGCAGATTTTCTACCAGACTTGATGACACCTGTCGTCTCCGAGGGAACCACCACAGATTATTGTAAAAGGTTTGAAAGTCCGAGGCTCGATCCAAAAACACTTTTACACAGCAGAAAATCACGTTGCTGCTTGATCCGAAACTGTTTAACACGACAAAAAGCCGAACCACGACATGATGATGTAGTTTGATCCGACACTAGACTGTTGCTCTAATGTGACGTTTCTTTAATCCTAGGTTAACCGGGTAATAATTCAAGTACTCGAGTAACCGTGCACATCCCTAGTGGTTGCCGTGGTTACCTGATGGAAGGCAGCATGGTCTGCTGGAAGGTCTATGTGTGTGTGGTTGCCGTGGTTGCCGTGGTTACCTGATGGAAGGCAGCATGGTCTGCTGGAAGGTCTATGTGTGTGTGGTTGCCGTGGTTACCTGATGGAAGGCAGCATGGTCTGCTGGAAGGTCTGGGCGAAGACGGGCAGCAGCCTCTTCAGGTAGAGCGGCGCCATCTCGGGGTCTCCCCTCGGCTCGCTGCCCTCCTCCTCCTCCTTGTTCACGTCCTTCTTCTTCTTGTCGTCGCCCTTGTTCACCGGACACATCCAGTCGCCTACACACACACACACACACACACACACACGTTAATAAAGATGTGAAATATTCTCTCTCTTCCTGAGTTAAATCAGATTTTCAGTCATAATTTGCAATGTGATGTAAATAAAGTTTGGTTTTACTGTATTGCTATTTTTCCTATCCTTTTAATTTATCGATTTACATTGATTTGCATTTTGCATTAGTATTATATCATTTTAAATTATGTATTGCACTCAAATTATGTAGCACAGTATTTAACCAATGTCTAGCACTTGTAGCGTATATTCTATTGTCTTAGACATTGTAGGATATATTTTATCATATACTTCCTCTTTGTATTCTATTTATCTCCCTTGCAAATTTCCCTTTGGAGCATTCTGGCAGAAGAATTTCCTTCAGGATGAATAAAGTTCCATCCATCCATCTCATGTCCTAATTTATTTGGTCTCTTCACTCTCTAAATAAAGTCTGATTGATTGATAAAGTTTAAGACAAGCTGTTTTGCGTGAACTTTTTCCGTTTCATTGTTCTTTGTATATTTCAAACTTAAGTTTTTTGTGTGTTTTTTCCTTTATTACAGCTGCACATAATCGTGACACTTATAATCAGGAATCACGTAAGAAAACAGTATAAATACATGACTATAAATCTTAAGTTAAATAAATGTATGATAAGGTAAAATAATAATAAATAGAAAACAGTAACAGTTATATGACACAATTTCAGAATAAGAGAAGAAAATAAAATAATATAATGTTAAAAACTGTTGGGTTTTTTAAGCAGGAGATCTAGGTCTTTGATTAGATTCATGGATAAAACCTGGACACTGAGACAGAAAACTTTATATCTCACATAAAACCATTAATTACTGTTTATTGTTCTGTATATTTTGAAGCTTTTCTGTGTTTTATTTTGTTCTGACACGCAAGACGTTCTTGAATTATTGTATTTAAATGTTTAGTGTCTTAGAAGACCACGTGCATGATGCTTCAATCAATTAATCAATCATCAATCCAGTAGAGTAGAATAGAGTAGAGACTGACCAGGCGACTGCAGGATGGCGACCACCTCGCTGTGTCCTCTCTCTCTGGCCTTGTCCAGAGGCGTCTTCCCGTCCTCGTCCCTCAGGTCGGGGTTCGCTCCGTGACGCAGCAGAGTCTGCACACACACACAGACACACACAGACAGGTATCATGAGCCTGAACCGACCAATCAGATGCTGAGAACACCACACGTCTCCAGGTGTGTGTGTTGTGTTACCTTGGCGACTTGCGGGCGTCCGAAGCAGGCAGCGTAGTGTAGTGAGGACGACCTTTGACCTCTGTTGACGTCCGCTCCTCTTTCACATAGAAACTCCACCTGCAGCGAAGACAAGGAGAAACGTGATTGGTCGAACTGACAGCACACAGGAAATGATGTCACACTTCTGCTGTGTTTCCAGCTGTTTCCAGAATCACATCAACCAACCAACCAATCAATCGTCTGCACAGTGAAACAGGAAATAAAGGCTCAATACAGCAGAGTATTGTGATGTTCTGATAATAAATACTTTTATTATCGGAACTGAAAATAGAAATTGAGTTGAAATGTAAGTTAATTTGCTCTACAGACGCTCTGATTGGCTGTGATGTCATCACACCCGCTGCAGCCAATGGGAACGATGATGCTCATTTACTCAGAAATGTAAATTTTCAAAACAAAAAACCAAACTTCTCATCAAACATCAAAGAACATCAAAACAAAACAGCTGTTAAAACTGCAAATTTTATTATTTCTCCATGTTATTTTCTATCTTTATCTACAGTATTTATCTGTTTTTTGTCTTTCTTTCTTTCCATCTACCCCTCTCTCTCTGTCTTTTTGTTTTTCATTCTTTCTTTCTACCCCCTTTCTCTGTCTTTTTACTTCTTTCTTTCTCTTTTTCTGTATTTCTTTCTATTTTTCTTTCTCTCTCTTTCTTTGTTTTGTCTGTAAATGTTGTCACCGTTTACTGATGCTGGAATTCAATCAACTGTTTGAATTTAAATAAAGAAGGAGAAAAGGTGAGGAGAGGAAGGAGGACAAGGATCGATCACTTCACCGGAGACGAGCAGCTTAAAGAAAAAGAAAAAGAAAAAGACTTTTATTTTGTAGTCCTCCTCACCATTTCCTGTGTGCCGAAAGCCGAGGCCCAGTTGAGCAGCGTCTGTCCAACGTCGTCCATGAAGTTCACCTCGAAGGCTGAGGACACGGAGACAGAGGTCAGAGGTCAGAGGAGAAGCAGCAGGAGTCACCATGACAACCAGACAGGGCTGGGTATCAATACTGATTTAATCAATCAATTGATTCATTCATGTTTCAGTTTTAACACCAGTTCTGCTCAGTTATAAAAAGAGATTTCCACAGAACTAACACAGCAACATAACGACGTCTGACCTGGTGCTTTACTGAAAATATGAATTATACATTAGAAGTCATTAACCCTAAAGCTGCTGCATCAATGCACATTTATTTATTTATTCAACATGACACACAACTCTTCAGTTGAGTCATGGGTGATAACTCAGGTTATCGCCCTCCTTCTATTAAACATGAAAAGAGGCTGAAAATCACAGACTGTTCATGTCTGTTCTGTCCTGAAATGCGTTTCTCTTCCATAAAACAAATTCTACATCTCGGAGGCAACATACAAAGCTTCCTTCTCTTTTCTAACGGCGCACCTCGCTGGATTTAAAACGAACAAAAAGGAAATAAAAAGATCGATGCAAGGTTTTTATGAATCGATGTAGACGAAGATCGATATGAATCAGAAACTTGTTTATTTTCTAACCCCAGCCCTGGTTTGTGAACAGCGTGACATCAGTTTTTTTTTTTTCCTCTATTGTCTTATCCATTTCCACTATTTTATCTTATGCCTGTTCACTGTTTTTCTGTATGATGTTTTCTTACTTTCTAATTGCTTTATTTTTTCTATGATATTGTATTTGTATTTTGTGAAGCACCTTGTAACCTTGGTTTTGAAAGGTGCTATAGAAATAAAGTTTATTATTATTATTATTATTATCAGGGTTTATACAGGAATCTTGAAGTTAATTTTAATACCTTTTTAAGACTTTTTCAAGACCTTCTCAATATTTTTCAACACCTCACCACCACTTCAAGCTGTAACCATTTACATCAATGACACTTTTAACGTACTAATAGTTTTAGTTTGTGATAAAGACTAGAGACCACTATGATACAACAGAATTCAAAATAGGCTGGGATAATAAATCAAAGGCAAAGTTTATCAAAAAACAAAACAAAAAAAACATTGCTCCACTCTCAAAAAACAAAAACAACAATCTTCTTTTCTTTTTTTATGTACCGGTTCATCTTTGGTTTTTAATAAAATGAGTAAATTCACACTTTCACAATGTTTTTTAGGACTCAAACTCTTGGACAGCTAATTCAGAAAAAATACCTTCAAAATGTAAGACTTTATAAAGTCCTGAAAATAATTTTTTTATACTTTTTAAGGGTCTTAATTTTCCCAAAATTGATTTATCACCTTTTAATACTTTTCAAGACCCCGCGGACACCCTGATTATTATCACCGTGACATCAGCGTGACCTCTCACCTCCGGTGTCGATGGCGTCGATCAGGGCGTCCGTGTCTTTGCTGCGGATGCAGTCGATGAGCTGTCGGTGCGACCGCTCCCCAGAGCTGTCGAGGCGCCGCAGCCCCGGGATGCGGCTGGTCGACCCGGCCGTGGACTTGGGCAGAGCCTTCCGCCCCTCGAACAGCAGCACCAGCAGCAGGTCAACCAGCCTCATCGTGTCCAACACGCAGCGCTCGTCTCCACCCAGCGCCGACTCCATGGAGTCAGGCAGCGCCGAGCGCAGCAGGTCCTGACCCGGAGGAGAGGGAGGGGGAGATAAATAATTAAATGTTAAAAACATCTCAAACCACCAGTTTTCTTTTAAATCTCGTCTCGTTCTCGTGAGATGAGTGTATCGTCACACCCCGAGTAAAAAGACAATATACTGTACAACAATAAATATCAGATACTTTACACTGCACCTAAGGATATTGCACATTTCCCATTTTATTGTCCATTAGAGCTGCAACTAACCATTATTTTCATTATCGATTAACCTGTCTATTATTTAAACGATTAATTGATTAGTTGTTTGGTCAATAAAATGTTATAAAATGTCTAAAAACATCAATCAGTGTTTCTCAAACCACCAGCCATCGTCCTCTAATGTCTTGTTTTGTCCACAAACCAAAGAGAGACTCAGTTTATTGTCATAAAGGAACAAAGAAACCAGAAATATTCACATTGAAGAAGCTGAAATCAGAGAATTTGGACTTTTTTTTCTTATAAAAACCCAACTCAAACTGATTATTAGATTATCAGAATAGTTGACGATTCATTTAAATAATCGATTATTGAGTCGTCACTTCAGGCAGAGAGACGGCTGCATTAGAGCCAAAGGAGTGCGTTTTAATATTATAATCAGTCTATCCCTAATCCTCACACACTTTGGCCTGATACCTGTAATGACACATTCCAGATTATTTGAGTGTTAAAAACAAAACAAAAAAAACAGCAAATGTACTGGTTGCTCATGTGGAAGTAGATGAAAAATGAACTACACCGTCTGAATTTACAGTTTATTAAACGGTCTCTTAACTTTGATGTTATTGGGCAATGAGTTCCTTCCTGTAACAGCTCTGTACATGACGTTGTGTTTTAGAACAGTGGTTCTCAAAGTGAGGTCCGGGGACCCCCAGGGGTCTTTGAGAGGGTTCAAGGGGGTCCACAACTTTTTTTTTTTTAATTTTAAATTTTTTTATAGAATTTATAAACTTGAAAATTTAGAAATTATTCTTATTTATTTTTCCCAGAAATGTTTCTAGGGTTAAGGTTTTGGAGAATTTTACCACTTTTTTCTAGAATCTTGTTTTTGAAAAAACTATTCTTTTTTTTTTTTTCTTACAAATACATGCAGGTTTTGTTTTCAGCATTTTTTTTTTACATTACACAATTATAAGACTGTAACAGCTATGCTTTGATATGCTGATGTTTTTCTTGACAATAACTGTGAACCAAGAAATCACATTTTTTTCTACTTTTTTCCAGAAATTTCTCTACAATATTTCCAAAAATTGACACCATTGCCCTTTATTTGAACGTACAATAACTAAAAAAGTACCGGTAATGTTCTTTAGTCTCAAATATTTGTGTATTTCTGGTGTTTGCTTTTTGAGAGTCTGTGATTGGCTGCTTCACCTTCACCTCAGCTCTGTGTGTGTGTGTGTGTGTGTGTGTGTGTGTGTGTGTGCGTCCACCTACGTGCGTGACGAGCGGCGAGCCCCTGCAGAGCGTGGACAGCAGGCTGACGATGGTGGACACCTGGTTGCTGAGCTTGGAGTCGGGGGCGGGGGGCGCGGCGCCGGTGGAGGCGCGGCCCGGCTTGCAGGAGGAGGCGGGGCCGGACACGGGGCCGCCGGCGGCCGCCATGCGGGACAGCAGCTCCTCCGTCAGGCCGTGTTTGGCCAGGGGGGCGGGGTCCACGCCGCGGCGCGTGAACCTGTCGGCCAGCGAGGCGAAGCAGCGAAGGGCACCGTCCGACACCTGGAGAGAGGAGAGACAGAGAGGGAGGGGGGGGGGGGAGGAGACAGAAGGAGAGGAGATGGTATTGTATTTTATTAGCACATGAAAGAAATATAAAACAGAATATATCAGGGTTCCTACACATTTGAAATTTCCAAATTCCATACTTTTTCCAGACCCGAGTTTCCAGACTTCTCGGTAAAAAATGCAAATAATGTGTGACATTTGAGTAAATAGTTGTGCATTATATTTAAAAAAATCATGCAATTAATCATTTGTTTTCATTATTCTGAATGTGTATGCCATTATGTACCGTAACCAAATAATTTCTAGGAGATTGGAGCTATAGGTACAATAGCGCATACAAAAATAATTAACCCAGATAACTTCAGATAAGACCAAACCCAGATAAGTATTAAGATAAATATATTTCCATGCAATAATTTCCATTTTCCATACTTTTCCAGACCTGGAAATGTATAAAATCAAATTCCATACTTTTCCATACTTTCCATACTTGCATAGGAACCCTGATATTAAAGGGATAGTTCAACATTTTGTCAAATTGGCCCATTGCCATAATCCCTATAGTCATAGCAGTAGGTTCGTTACCTTTAATTGTCGGTGCAAGCTATTTTTAGAACGGCGGAGCAGAGCCGTGAGCTGCTCAGAGCTGCGCTACGGAGGCTCATTATGGGATTTCTTGGTTTCCCTCATCAAACTCATCAAATACACAATCCAACAACTCCACAACGCTCTGGTGGACAAGTTGTGAGCTGCACATTCACCACACTATGAGATAATAACACAACGTTACCACACAGAGTTGTTTTAGAGGGAAATTCATGCAAAACAACTGATGCACGTTGCCTTCAGGGACAGTTTTTCATCAACAGTCTCTGTATTTCCCTCTAAAACAACTCTGTCTGGTAACGTTGTGTTATTATCTCATAGCGTGGTGAATGTGCAGCTCACAACTTGTCCACCAGAGCGTTGTGGAGTTGTTGGATTGTGTATTTGATGAGTTTGATGAGGGAAACCAAGAAATCCCATAATGAGCCTCCGTAGCGTAGCTCTTAATTGCTATTAATTGTGGAGTTTAATACCGCGATTAATTATTGTGAAATCAAGTAACTGTGACATCCCTGCTGCAGACACATGCTTCTCTGTGCAGCAGCGGCGGCGGCGGTCTCCGTGGTTACCTGGTGGTCCTCGTGCTTGAGCAGGCTGGACAGAGACTCCACGCAGGTCTCCAGCGACGAGTCCTGAGGCTCCATCTTGCTGCAGAGCCGCGACACCACGGCCATGGCCGAGTGCAGCGTGTCCTTGTGCACCAGGTGGCCGCTGTCCCGGATGAAGCTCAGCACGCAGTTCAGCCCGCCGGCCTCGAACACGGCGCCCGACTCACGGGTGCAGATCAGCTCCAGCACCTGCACACACACACACACACACACACACGTCAACATCTGGAAACATCTGCAGCAGCTCTGATGACGGGAGGAAGTCAAACGTACCACTTTTTTCAAGAATTTTCTAATCTTTTTTTTTTTTACCACTTTTTCTAAATTCTTTTCTACTTTTGGAGAAATTTTACTGCTTCTTTCTAGAATTATTTTTTGAGAAATTTTACCACTTTTTTCTAATCTTTTTTTTTTTGCTTTTTGAGAATTTACCACTTTTTTTCATTTTTTTACCACAAAAATTCATTAATTTTTTTTTTTTTTTTTTACAAAAAATGTCTAGAAAAAAAGTGGTAAAATTTTTCTAAAACAATTCTAGAAAGAAACAGTACAATTTCTCCAAAAAACTCTTCCTCCTCTCTCTCCCCCTTCCTCCTTTCCCTCTTTCCTCCTCTCTCTCCTCCCTCGTTCTTCCTCCTCTCTCCTGCTTCCTCTCTCCTTCCCCTGCACATTTTTTACTTTGCACTAAGATCAGCACTTATACAACCAATTCAGTTGTATATACTTTTGTACATTACATTTGATTTTATTTGCTATTGCTATTTTATTATGTATTGTTTGTTTTTTTATATTCTTATTCTTTATATTCTTATACTATGTTGTTATCGTCACTGTGTGTCTGTGTAATGAGTTTGAGTTTATTTATTTAGCACACTAATTTCAATGGTGCAACGAAGCATTTCTATTTCAATGGCTAACATGCTGCAGCTGCACTGTCATTTCCCAGCTTGGGATCAATAAAGTCTATCTATCTATCTATCTATCTATCTATCTATCTATCTATCTATCTATCTATCTATCTATCTATCTATCTATCTATCCATCCTCTAGGGGTGGGAGAAAAAATCGATTCACATTTATATCGCGATATCTTTTTTGACGATTTTTAAATTGATTTTTTTTTTAATATTGTGCAATGTGCATTTGTTCGCCTTTTTTACATACAGAGAGTCCAGGTTTTGAAAAGGGTTTAAGTTCACTTTATAATGGAGTATGTTCATTTATAGGCTCCTACAGTATTTGTGTGCAGATAAATGTTAAAAATGCTAAAGACTAAAAATCATAGAGAGAATCGGCAATATCGTAGAATCGCAATTTAAATCGAATCGCCATCCAAAAAAAATCGTAGAAGAATCGAATCGGGAGAAAAGCATATCGTCCCAGCCCTATTACATTTGATTTTATTTGCTATTGCTATTTTACTATTTTATTATTATGTATAGTTTGTTTTTTTATATTCTTATTCTTTATGTTCTTATACTATATGTTGTTATGGTCACTGTGTGTCTGTGTAATGCTGCTGCTGCACTGTCATTTCCCAGCTTGAGATCAATAAAGTCTATCTATCTATCTACCTATCTATCTATCTATCTATCTATCTATCTATCTATCTATCTATCTATCTATCTATCTATCTATCTATCTATCTATCTATCTATCTATCTATCTATCTATCTTTCTATCTATCTTTCTATCTATCTACCTATCTATCTATCTTTCTGTCTATCTACCTATCTATCTACCTATCTTTCTATCTATCTACCTATCCATCTACCTATCTTTCTATCTATCTATCTACCTACCTACCTACCTACCTACCTACCTATCTATCTATCTATCTATCTATCTACCTATCTATCTATCTACCTATCTATCTATCTATCTATCTATCTACCTACCTACCTACCTACCTATCTATCTACCTACCTATCTATCTATCTATCTATCTATCTATCTACCTACCTATCTACCTATCTATCTATCTATCTATCTATCTATCTATCTATCTATCTATCTATCTATCTACCTATCTATCTATCTATCTATCTATCTATCTATCTATCTATCTATCTATCTATCTATCTATCTATCTATCTATCTTTCTATCTATCTTTCTATCTATCTACCTATCTATCTATCTTTCTGTCTATCTACCTACCTACCTACCTACCTATCTATCTATCTATCTATCTATCTACCTATCTTTCTATCTACCTATCTATCTATCTACCTATCTACCTACCTACCTACCTACCTACCTATCTATCTATCTACCTACCTATCTACCTACCTACCTACCTACCTATCTATCTATCTATCTATCTATCTATCTATCTATCTATCTATCTACCTACCTACCTACCTACCTATCTATCTACCTACCTATCTATCTATCTATCTATCTATCTATCTACCTACCTATCTACCTATCTATCTATCTATCTATCTATCTACCTACCTATCTACCTATCTATCTATCTATCTACCTATCTATCTATCTATCTATCCATCTATCCCCCCCCCCCCTCACCTTGACACACTGCTCGGCCAGGTCTCGGCTGGTGCGGTTGTTGAGCTCCACCACCACCAGCCGGTTGCACAGCGCCTTGATGGCCCCGTCCACGCCCACGATGCGCCGCGTGCACTCGGCCGACACGTCCAGGTAGTAGGTGATGGCGCGCGCCGTCACCTCCAGCACGTTGTCGGGGGCGCTCTCGTCCAGGAAGATCTTACACAGCGCCGGCAGGAAGGTCCGGGGGGGGCAGCTGGTGGAATTATACAGATTAAATATGTGACCCGATCCATCAAAATGAGTCACAGTGACCCAAATATCAAAGTTGAGATTTTGGTATCAATGGAAAGATTAGAAAATAAGCTTTAAAATGACACCCTAGTCAGAGTCATACATTTGATGGTTTTCTAGATGTGGCCATTTGAATTACGATCTCCTACTCTCTTATTCTGTTCTAAAACCTGAGAAAATAGCAGTTAAAGTTTTTGCCAGTGACTCTGGCATCTGTTCCTGTACCACGTGATTACACACAACCTATACGGTCCCTTGTTGTCATAGATGCACCATTCAATGACCCTCGGAAAGCAGAGAATCTCACAATTCAGATGCTTTTTACAGCTCGTCTCTATCATAAACGGTTCAGAAGTTGTCATGTTTTGCAAAACATGTGCAAGCGTGTACGTTCGGTTTAGCATCGATGCTACGCTCTGTTAGCTTCGATGCTACGCTCTGTTAGCCTCAATGCTACTCGGTTTAGCATCTGTTTCTGTACCCGTCCCTGCTCGTCATAGAGGCAACATTCAATGACCGTCGGAAAGCGGAGAATCCTGCGATTCAGATGCAGTTTACAGCTCGTCTCTATCATGAACGGTTCAGGAGATATTTCATGTTTTGCACCGAAGCAACACTCATTTTCAGAGGGTTTAAGTTGCAGGTCAACTTTAATCATCATTTTCGTGCCTTTTCTCAATTATCTGGACTGTGAAACTTTGGGAGATTGTTTTTGAATGTCATTGCTTTGAAATTAGGGTAAAAAATTTTTTTTGATTTTCTATGGGTTTTCCATGTTATCAGCTGATTATCTAAAAATAGAACGTTGTGACATCCGACTCATTTTGATAGAACGGGTCACATATATACAATTATATTATGATATAAAGTCATGGAAACACTCGTTTCATCTCGACCACATCGTTGAATGTACCCTGGCTCATCCTGAACTTTTGTATCCATAGTTACGCAGCAGTGTTTGGGCACATTACTTTAAAAAGTAATTAGTTATAGTTACTAGTTAATTTCCCCAAAAATAACTGAATTTCTACACTATGAAAGTAACTTATTACCAGGAAAAGTAACTATTGCGTTACTTTTTTTAAAATAAAATGCTCAAATATGACAAATGACACATCCTGTTCATCTGGAACTAACCAACTCACTCAGTATCCCTCCGCCTGTCAGTTGGTTAGTTCCAGATAAACGGCTTTTTTCCGACTTGTTTGATGAACTGAAAAATAAAAAATCTGTATAACTCCACTTGAACAGGTGTTTTATTATTTAGAGACGAGACTTCTTGAGTCAAGTAACGGAGCGTTTTATTGTTAGTAACAGTAGCAGAGTTATAACGGAGGAAACAGGAACTTCTTGGATTACTGTTACTGAAAAAAGTAGCGCCGTTATTAAACGCAAGACGCTTATGTCAAGGAGCGACTCAAAGTATCTGCAGGTTTAAAGACCATTATGGATGAAATCTAAGACCTACAGCTCGACAAACAGAAACGTACCAAAGAAGTTGTGTGTTGGACTCGTTTGTAGTTGAAAATACATTCAATAAAGCACAAAGAAATGTCACAGGAGCATTTTATTGAGCATTTAAGGTGAGAAAATTAACACCTGTCTAAAATTATTTAAGACTTTTTAAGGCCTCAAATTTAGATTTTAAAGTTTTAGACTTTTTTAGACCGTGCAGAAACCACTGTGCTCCTGGTAAAAACAGATTCCTAAAACACCTTCCAGTGGAAACACCTTTAACAAAAACAGTGTATCTCTTCTATTTAGTGAAAGCGTGGTAGCCATGGAAACGGACTCACGTCTCGAAGCAGCGGTCGACGTTGTCAGACATGAGCAGCAGCATGCAGAGCTGCTCCAGAGCGATGAGCTGCATGTCGCGCTCGTCGCCCTGACCCATCTGCAGCCACTCCAGCAGCGTGTCGGGGTCCACGTCCGCCATGACGGCTCGCCTGGGGGGGGGGGGGCAGAGAGCAGAGAGATTACACCACAAGAACCAAGATGAATATCAAACATTATTATTTTAATTATGCACAATGAAAAACAAGGACCAAGACGCAGCGTTGGGCAGATTAGACTGGAAAACTATTTAAATTAGGCTGATTACTCCTTTAAAAAGGTACTGTTCTGTCCATTTCAGAAGTATCTAGTTACGTTGCAAGTTACATTACTGGTAACTCCATTTTAGAGCTGCAACAATATTAAATAAAATTAATCATCAACTATTCTGATAATCTAATAATCAGTTTGAGTCGTTTTTTAAAGAAAAAAAGTCCAGATTCTCTGATTCCAGCTTCTTCAATGTGAATATTTCTGGTTTCTTTGTTCCTTTATGACAATAAACTGAGTCTCTCTTTGGTTTGTGGACAAAACAAGACATTTGAGGACGTCGTCTGGTGGTTTTAAACATTTTTAACATTTTATTGACCAAACAACTAATTGATTAATCGTTTAAATGATCCACAGATGGATCGATAATGAAAATAATCGTTAGTTGCAGCTCTAAAAGAATCACAACACTGCGTTCCGGTCACATCTTATCAATAAGACACAACAACGTAACAGAGATAGTAACTTCTTTCTCCCACAATGTTGTGAATACTGCATCTTATCAGGTTACATTTGTTATTTATATCTGGTGGAAAATAATCGAACAAATCCACACGCACAACAAGAAAAAAACTAGTGTGCTGCAGCTGGAACTGAATAAACCATCATGTAAAATGCAGAAATGAGTTTTCATCCAATCAGAGAGGTTCAATACACAGACCACACCCCCAGAGTTCCTGAACCTTTCAGACACTAGAAGCCTGGACAGGGTTCCCACTCTTTTCAAGAAATCATTTTCCAGGACATTTTCAGCTGCTACAGTCTGACAGTATGACATGACGCCGACACATCCTCCATCCTGTTCATGCTGTGGAGAAGTCTTTTAGACAGTTGTAGCTTATTTTGTACATTTAACTAGTTTGTTTCTGTGT